>NC_057814.1:101177005-101177589 GCF_018294505.1 Triticum aestivum | reverse complement strand
GACGAGAACTCATCTGTTACACGGGCACTTCAATGTTTTTTAAACTTATTTGAACTCCAGCCTATTTTTGCGTTCAGTATGCATCATTCAAAGCGACGTCATCAATTTCCAACACGTTCTGACATCATTTGCTGTTTTTCAGTCATTTACCGATTTGTTTAGAGAGCTAAATGACGGTGAAATTGAAAATCACTACAAAATGAAGTCTGAAAATGTTGGAACTTGGCATGGTATCATCATTTCGCCTGCATAACATGTGCAAAAGAGTAGAGAGGGTCACGGCGAAAACTGGATGCACCTCGTTTACAAACTGGACAATCTCTTTCGGAGTATCAGGGTTTCGGACGAGAACTCATCTGTTACACGGGCACTTCAATGTTTTTTAGACTTATTTGAACTCCAGCCTATTTTTGCATTCAGTATGCATCTTTCAAAGCGACGTCATCAACTTCCAGCACGTTCTGACATCATTTGCTATTTTTCAGTCATTTATCGATTTGTTTAGGGGGCTAAATGACGGTGAAATTGAAAATCACTACAAAAATGGACTCTGAAAATGTTGGAACTTGGCATGGTATCATCAT
>NC_057814.1:101176695-101176995 GCF_018294505.1 Triticum aestivum | reverse complement strand
GGACGAGAACTCATCTGTTACACGGGCACTTCAATGTTTTTTAGACTTATTTGAACTCCAGCCTATTTTTGCATTCAGTATGCATCTTTCAAAGCAACGTCATCGATTTCCAACACATTCTGACATCATTTGCTGTTTTTCAGTCATTTACCGATTTGTTTAGGGAGCTAAATGACGGTGAAATTGAAAATCACTTCAAAATGAACTCTGAAAATGTTGGAACTTGGCATGGTATCATCATTTCGCCCGCATCGCATGTGCAAAAGAGTAGAGAGTGTCACGGCGAAAACTGGACGCACC
>NC_057814.1:101176159-101176685 GCF_018294505.1 Triticum aestivum | reverse complement strand
CACCTCGTGTCCAAACTGGACAATCTCTTTCCGAGTATCAGAGTTTCGGACGAGAACTCATCTGTTACACTGGCACTTCAATGCTTTTTAAACTTATTTGAACTCTAGCCTATTTTTGCGTTCAGTATGCATCATCCAAAGCGACGTCATCAATTTCCGACACGTTCTGACATCATTTGCTGTTTTTCAGTCATTTACCGATTTGTTTAGGGAGCTAAATGACGGTGAAATTGAAAATCACTACAAAATGAACTCTGAAAATGTTGGAACTTGGCATGGTATCATCATTTCGGCCGCATAGCATGTGCAAAAGAGTAGAGAGGGTCACGGCGAAAACTGGACGCACCTCGTGTACAAACTGGACAATCCCTTTCGGAGTATCAGGGTTTCGGACGAGAACTCATCTGTTACACGGGCACTTCAATGTTTTTTAGACTTATTTGAACTCCAGCCTATTTTTGCATTCAGTATGCATCTTTCAAAGCAACGTCATCGATTTCCAACACATTCTGACATCATTTGCTGT
>NC_057814.1:101175921-101176149 GCF_018294505.1 Triticum aestivum | reverse complement strand
TCGCATGTGCAAAAGAGTAGAGAGGGTCACGGCGAAAACTGGACGCACCTCGTGTACAAACTGGACAATCTCTTTCGGAGTATCAGGGTTTCGGACGAGAACTCATCTGTTACACGGGCACTTCAATGTTTTTTAAACTTATTTGAACTCCACCCTATTTTTGCGTTCAGTATGCATCTTTCAAAGCGACGTCATCAATTTCCAACACGTTCTGACATCATTTGCTGT
>NC_057814.1:101175180-101175911 GCF_018294505.1 Triticum aestivum | reverse complement strand
GGACGAGAACTCATCTGTTACACGGGCACTTCAATGTTTTTTAGACTTATTTGAACTCCAGCCTATTTTTGCATTCAGTATGCATCTTTCAAAGCAACGTCATCGATTTCCAACACATTCTGACATCATTTGCTGTTTTTCAGTCATTTACCGATTTGTTTAGGGAGCTAAATGACGGTGAAATTGAAAATCACTTCAAAATGAACTCTGAAAATGTTGGAACTTGGCATGGTATCATCATTTCGCCCGCATCGCATGTGCAAAAGAGTAGAGAGTGTCACGGCGAAAACTGGACGCACCCCGTGTACAAACTGGACAATCTCTTTCGGAGTATCAGGGTTTCGGACGAGAACTCATCTGTTACACGGACACTTCAATGTTTTTTAAACTTATTTGAACTCCACCCTATTTTTGCGTTGAGTATGCATCTTTCAAAGCGACGTCATCAATTTCCAACACGTTCTGACATCATTTGTTGTTTTTCAGTCATTTACCGATTTGTTTAGGGAGCTAAATGACGGTGAAATTTAAAATCACTACAAAATGAACTCTGAAAATGTTGGAACTTGGCATGGTATCATCATTTCGGCCGCATAGCATGTGGAAAAGAGTAGAGAGGGTCACGGCGAAAACTGGACGCACCTCGTGTACAAACTGGACAATTTCTTTCGGAGTATCAGGGTTTCGGACGAGAACTCATCTGTTACACGGGCACTTCAATGTTTTTTAAA
>NC_057814.1:101172295-101173801 GCF_018294505.1 Triticum aestivum | reverse complement strand
AATGTTTTCTAAACTTATTAGAACTCCAGCCTAGTTTTGCGTTCAGTATGCATCTTTCAAAGCGATGTCATCAACTTCCAACACGTTCTGACATCATTTGCTGTTTTTCAGTCATTTACCGATTTGTTTAGGGAGCTAAATGACGGTGAAATTGAAAATCACTACAAAATGAACTCTGAAAATGTTGGAACTAGGCATGGTATCATCATTTCGCCCGCATAGCATGTGCAAAAGAGTAGAGAGGGTCACGGCGAAAACTGGACGCACCTCGTGTACAAACTGGACAATCTCTTTCTGAGTATCACGGTTTTGGACGAGAACTCATCTGTTACACGGGCACTTCAATGTTTTTTAAACTTATTTGAACTCCAGCCAATTTTTGGGATCAATATGCATCTTTCAAAGCGACGTCATCAATTTCCAACACGTGCTGACATGATTTGCTGTTTTTCAGTCATTTACCGATTTGTTTAGGGAGCTAAATGACGGTGAAATTGAAAATCACTACAAATGAACTCTGAAAATGTTCGAACTTGGCATGCTATCATCAGGGTTTCGGATGAGAACTCATCTGTTACACTGGCACTTCAATGTTTTTTAAACTTATTTGAACTCCAGCCTATTTTTGCGTTCAGTATGCATCTTTCAAAGCGACGTCATCAATTTCCAACACGTTCTGACTGCATTTGCTGCTTTTCAGTCATTTACCGATTTGTTTAGAGAGCTAAATGACGGTGAAATTGAAAATCACTACAAAATGAACTCTGAAAATGTTGGAACTTGGCATGGTATCATCATTTCGCCCGCATAGCATGTGCAAAAGAGTAGAGAGGGTCACGGCGAAAACTGGACGCACCTCGTGTACAAACTGGACAATCTCTTTCGGAGTATCACGGTTTCGGACGAGAACTCATCTGTTACACGGGCACTTCAATGTTTTTTAAACTTATTTGAACTCCAGCCAATTTTTGCGATCAATATGCATCTTTCAAATCGACGTCATCAATTTCCAACACGTGCTGACATGATTTGCTGTTTTTCAGTCATTTATCGATTTGTTTAGGGAGCTAAATGACGGTGAAATTGAAAATCACTACAAATGAACTCTGAAACTGTTGGAACTTGGCATGGTATCATCAGGGTTTCGGACGAGAACTCATCTGCTACACTGGCACTTCAATGTTTTTTAAACTTATTTGAACTCCAGCCTATTTTTGCGTTCAGTATGCATCTTTCAAAGCGACGTCATCAATTTCCAACACGTTCTGACATCATTTGCTGTTTTTCAGTCATTTACCGATTTGTTTAGAGAGCTAAATGACGGTGAAATTGAAAATCACTACAAAATGAACTCTGAAAATGTTGGAACTTGGCATGGTATCATCATTTCGCCCGCATAGCATGTGCAAAAGAGTAGAGAGGGTCACGGCGAAAACTGGACGCACCTCGTGTACAAACTGGACAATCTCTTTCGGAGTATCAGGGTTTCGGACGAGAACTCATCTG
>NC_057814.1:101170381-101172285 GCF_018294505.1 Triticum aestivum | reverse complement strand
AGAACTCATCTGTTACACGGGCACTTCAATGTTTTTTAAACTTATTTGAACTCCAGCCTATTTTTGCGTTCAGTATGCATCATTCAAAGCGACGTCATCAATTTCCAACACGTTCTGACATCATTTGCTGTTTTTCAGTCATTTACCGATTTGTTTAGTGAGCTAAATGACGGTGAAATTGAAAATCACTACAAAATGAACTCTGAAAATGTTGGAACTTGGCATGGTATCATCATTTCGCCCGCATAGCATGTGCAAAAGAGTAGAGAGGGTCACGGCGAAAACTGGACGCACCTCGTGTACAAACTGGACAATCTCTTTCGGAGTATCAGGGTTTCGGACGAGAACTCATCTGTTACACTGGCACTTCAATGTTTTTTATACTTATTTGAACTCCAGCCTATTTTTGCGTTCAGTATGCATCTTTCAAAGCGACGTCATGAACTTCCAACACGTTCTGACATCATTTGCTGTTTTTCAGTCATTTATCGATTTGTTTAGGGAGCTAAATGACGGTGAAATTGAAAATCACTACAAAATGAACTCCGAAAATGTTGGAACTTGGCATGGTATCATTATTTCGCCCGCATAGCATGTGCAAAAGAGTAGAGAGGGTCACGGCAAAAACTGGACGCACCTCGTGTACAAACTGGACAATCTCTTTCGGAGTATCAGGGTTTCGGACGAGAACTCATCTGTTACTCGGGCACTTCAATGTTTTTTAAACTTATTTGAACTCCAGCCTATTTTTGCGTTCAGTATGCTTCTTTCAAAGCGACGTCATCAATTTCCAACACGTTCTGACATCATTTGCTGTTTTTCAGTCATTTACCGATTTGTTTAGAGAGCTTAATGACGGTGAAATTGAAAATCACTACAAAATGGACTCTGAAAATGTTGGAACTTGGCATGGTATCATCATTTCGCCCGCATAGCATGTGCAAAAGAGTAGATTGGGTCACGGCGAAAACTGGACGCACCTCGTGTACAAACTGGACAATCTCTTTCGGAGTATCAGGGTTTCGGACGAGAACTCATCTGTTACACGGCCACTTCAATGTTTTTTAGACTTATTTGAACTCCAGCCTATTTTTGCGTTCAGTATGCATCTTTCAAAGCGACGTCATGAACTTCCAACACGTTCTGACATCATTGCAGTTTTTCAGTCATTTACCGATTTTTTTAGGGAGCTAAATGACGGTGAAATTGAAAATCACTACAAAATGATCTCTGAAAATGTGGGAACTTGGCATGGTATCATCATTTCACACGCATAGCATGTGCAAAAGAGTAGAGAGGGTCACGGCGAAAACTGGACGGACCTCGTGTACAAACTGGACAATCTCTTTCGGCGTATCACGGTTTCGGACGAGAACTCATCTGTTACACTGGCACTTTAATGTTTTTTAAACTTATTTGAACTCCAGCCTATTTTTTCGTTCAGTATGCATCTTTCAAAGCGACGTCATCAATTTCCAACACGTTCTGACATCATTTGCTGTTTTTCAGTCATTTACCGATTTGTTTATAGAGCTAAATGACGGTCAAATTGAAAATCACTACAAAATGAACTCTGAAAATGTTGGAACTTGGCATGGTATCATCATTTCGCCCGCATAGCATGTGCAAAAGAGTAGAGAGGGTCACGGCGAAAACTGGACGCACCTCGTGTACAAACTGGACAATCTCTTTCGGAGTATAAGGGTTTCGGACGAGAACTCATCTGTTACACGTGCACTTCAATGTTTTGAAACTTATTTGAACTCCAGCCTATTTTTTCGTTTAGTATGCATCTTTCAAAGCGACGTCATCAATTTCCAACACGGTCTACATCATTTGCTGTTTTTCAGTCATTTACCGATTTGTTTAGAGAGCTAAATGACGGTGAAATTAAAAATCACAAC
>NC_057814.1:101169420-101170371 GCF_018294505.1 Triticum aestivum | reverse complement strand
ATCTGTTACACGGGCACTTCAATGTTTTCTAAACTTATTTGAACTCCAGCCTAGTTTTGCGTTCAGTATGCATCTTTCAAAGCGATGTCATCAACTTCCAACACGTTCTGACATCATTTGCTGTTTTTCAGTCATTTACCGATTTGTTTAGAGAGCTAAATGACGGTGAAATTAAAAATCACAACAAAATGAACTCTGAAAATGTTGGAACTTGGCATGGTATCATCATTTCGCCCGCATAGCATGTGCAAAAGAGTAGAGAGGGTCACGGCGAAAACTGGACGCACCTCGTGTACAAACTGGACAATCTCTTTCTGAGTATCACGGTTTTGGACGAGAACTCATCTGTTACACGGGCACTTCAATGTTTTTTAAACTTATTTGAACTCCAGCCAATTTTTGGGATCAATATGCATCTTTCAAAGCGACGTCATCAATTTCCAACACGTGCTGACATGATTTGCTGTTTTTCAGTCATTTACCGATTTGTTTAGGGAGCTAAATGACGGTGAAATTGAAAATCACTACAAATGAACTCTGAAAATGTGGGAACTTGGCATGGTATCATCAGGGTTTCGGACGAGAACTCATCTGTTACACTGGCACTTCAATGTTTTTTAAACTTATTTGAACTCCAGCCTATTTTTGCGTTCAGTATGCATCTTTCAAAGCGACGTCATCAATTTCCAACATGTTCTGAGATCATTTGCTGTTTTTCAGTCATTTACCGATTTGTTTAGAGAGATAAATGACGGTGAAATTGAAAATCACTACAAAATGAACTCTGAAAATGTTGGAACTTGGCATGGTATCATCATTTCGCCCGCATAGCATGTGCAAAAGCGTAGAGAGGGTCACGGCGAAAACTGGACGCACCTCGTGTACAAACTGGACAATCTCTTTCGGAGTAACACGGTTTCGGACGAGAACTCATCTGTTACACGGGCACTT
>NC_057814.1:101167633-101168417 GCF_018294505.1 Triticum aestivum | reverse complement strand
ATTTACCGATTTGTTTAGGGAGCTAAATGACGGTGAAATTGAAAATCACTACAAAATGAACTCTGAAAATGTTGGAACTTGGCATGGTATCATCATTTCGCCCGCATAGCATGTGCAAAAGAGTAGAGAGGGTCACGGCGAAAACTGGACGCACCTCGTGTACAAACTGGACAATCTCTTTCGGAGTATCAGGGTTTCGGACGAGAACTCATCTGTTACACGGGCACTTCAATGGTTTTTAAACTTATTTGAACTCCAGCCTATTTTTGCGTTCAGTATGCATCATTCAAAGCGACGTCATCAATTTCCAACATGTTCTGACATCATTTGCTGTTTTTCAGTCATTTGAACTCCAGCCTATTTTTGCATTCAGTATGCATCATTCAAAGCGACGTCATAAAATTTCCAACATGTTCTGACATCATTTGCTGTTTTTCAGTCATTTACTGATTTGTTTAAAGAGCTAAATGACGGTGAAATTAAAAATTACTACAAAATGAACTCTGAAAATGTTGGAACTTGGCATGGTATCATCATTTCGCCCGCATACCATGTGCAAAAGAGTAGAGAGGGTCACGGCGAAAACTGGACGCACCTCGTGTACAAACTGGACAATCTCTTTCGGAGTATCAGGGTTTCGGACGAGAACTCATCTGTTACACGGACACTTCAATGTTTTTTAAACTTATTTGAACTCCAGCCTAATTTTGCATTCAGTATGCATCATTCAAAGCGACGTCATAAAATTTCCAACACGTTCTGACATCATTTGCTGTTTTTCAGT
>NC_057814.1:101162731-101163792 GCF_018294505.1 Triticum aestivum | reverse complement strand
CTCATCTGTTACACGGGCACTTCAATGTTTTTTATACTTATTTGAACTCCAGCCTATTTTTGCGTTCAGTATGCATCTTTCAAAGCGACGTCATGAACTTCCAACACGTTCTGACATCATTTGCTGTTTTTCAGTCATTTACTGATTTGTTTAGGGAGCTAAATGACGGTGAAATTGAAAATCACTACAAAATGTACTCTGAAAATGTTGGAACTTGGCATGGTATGATCATTTCGCCCGCATAGCATGTGCAAAAGAGTAGAGAGGGTCACGGCGAAAACTGGATGCACCTCGTGTACATACTGGACAATCTCTTTCTGAGTATCACTGTTTCGGACGAGAACTCATCTGTCACACGGGCACTTCAATATTTTTTAAACTTATTTGAACTCCAGCCAATTTTTGCGATCACTATGCATCTTTCAAAGCGACGTCATCAATTTCCAACACGTGCTGACATGATTTGCTGTTTTTCAGTCATTTACCGATTTGTTTAGGGAGCTAAATGACGGTGAAATTGAAAATCACTACAAATGAACTCTGAAAATGTTGGAACTTGGCAAGGTATCATCAGGCATTCGGACGAGAACTCATCTGTTACACTGGCACTTCAATGTTTTTTAAACTTATTTGAACTCCAGCCTATTTTTGCGTTCAGTATACATCTTTCAAAGCGACGTCATCAATTTCCAACACGTTCTGACATCATTTGCTGTTTTTCAGTCATTTACTGATTTGTTTAGGGAGCTAAATGACGGTGAAATTGAAAATCACTACAAATGAACTCTGAAAATGTTGGAACTTGGCAAGGTATCATCAGGGTTTCGGACGAGAACTCATCTGTTACACTGGCACTTCAATGTTTTTTAAACTTATTTGAACTCCAGCCTATTTTTGCGTTCAGTATACATCTTTCAAAGCGACGTCATCAATTTCCAACACGTTCTGACATCATTTGCTGTTTTTCAGTCATTTACTGATTTGTTTAGGGAGCTAAATGACGGTGAAATTGAAAATCACTACAAAATGAACTCTGAAAATGTTGGAACTTGGCATGGTAT
>NC_057814.1:101158333-101159254 GCF_018294505.1 Triticum aestivum | reverse complement strand
AAAATCACTACAAAATGAAATCTGAAAATGTTGGAACTTGGCATGGTATCATCAGTTCGCCCGCATAGGATGTGCAAAAGAGTAGAGAGGGTCACGGCGAAAACTGGACGCACCTCGTGTACAAACTGGACAATCTCTTTCGGAGTATCAGGGTTTCGGACGAGAACTCATCTGTTACACGGGCACTTCAATGTTTTTTAAACTTATTTGAACTCCAGCCAATTTTTGCGATCACTATGCATCTTTCAAAGCGACGTCATCAATTTCCAACACGTGCTGACATGATTTACTGTTTTTCAGTCATTTTTCGATTTGTTTAGGGAGCTAAATGACGGTGAAATTGAAAATCACTACAAATGAACTCTGAAAATGTTGGAACTTGGCATGGTATCATCAGGGTTTCGGACGAGAACTCATCGGTTACACTGGCACTTCAATGTTTTTTAAAATTATTTGAACTCCAGCCTATTTTTGCGTTCAGTATGCATCTTTCAAAGCGATGTCATCAATTTCCAACACGTTCTGACATCATTTGCTGTTTTTCAGTCATTTACCAATTTGTTTAGAGAGGTAAATGACGGTGAAATTGAAAATCACTACAAAATGAACTCTGAAAATGTAGGAACTTGGCATGGTATCATCATTTCGCCCGCATAGCATGTGCAAAAGAGTAGAGAGGGTCACGGCGAAAACTGGACGCACCTCGTGTACAAACTGGACAATCTCTTTCGGAGTATCAGGGTTTCGGATGAGAACTCATCTGTTACACTGGCACTTCAATGTTTTTTAAACTTATTTGAACTCCAGCCTATTTTTGCGTTCAGTATGCATCTTTCAAAGCGACGTCATCAATTTCCAACACGTTCTGACATCATTTGCCATTTTTTAGTCATTTACCGATTTGTTTAGAGAGCTAAATGA
>NC_057814.1:101155582-101156146 GCF_018294505.1 Triticum aestivum | reverse complement strand
ATTTGAACTCCAGCCTATTTTTGCGTTCAGTATGCATCTTTCAAATCAACGTCATCAATTTCCAACACGTGCTGACATGATTTGCTGTTTTTCAGTCATTTATCGATTTGTTTAGGGAGCTAAATGACGGTGAAATTGAAAATCACTACAAATGAACTCTGAAAATGTTGGAACTTGGCATGGTATCATCAGGGTTTCGGACGAGAACTCATCTGTTACACTGGCACTTCAATGTTTTTTAAACTTATTTGAACTCCAGCCTATTTTTGCGTTCAGTATGCATCTTTCAAAGCGACGTCATCAATTTCCAACACGTTCTGACATCATTTGCTGTTTTTCAGTCATTTACCGATTTGTTTAGAGAGGTAAATGACGGTGAAATTGAAAATCACTACAAAATGAACTCTGAAAATGTAGGAACTTGGCATGGTATCATCATTTCGCCCGCATAGCATGTGCAAAAGAGTAGAGAGGGTCACGGCGAAAACTGGACGCACCTCGTGTACAAACTGGACAATCTCTTTCAGAGTATCAGGGTTTCGGACGAGAACTCATCTGTTACAC
>NC_057814.1:101152666-101153923 GCF_018294505.1 Triticum aestivum | reverse complement strand
AATCACTACAAAATGAAATCTGAAAATGTTGGAACTTGGCATGGTATCATCATTTCGCCCGCATAGGATGTGCAAAAGAGTAGAGAGGGTCACGGCGAAAACTGGACGCACCTCGTGTACAAACTGGACAATCTCTTTCGGAGTATCAGGGTTTCGGACGAGAACTCATCTGTTACACGGGCACTTCAATGTTTTTTAAACTTATTTGAACTCCAGCCTATTTTTGCGATCAGTATGCATCTTTCAAAGCGACGTCATCAATTTCCAACACGTTCTGACATCATTTGCTGTTTTTCAGTCATTTACCGATTTGTTTAGAGAGGTAAATGACGGTGAAATTGAAAATCACTACAAAATGAACTCTGAAAATGTACGAACTTGGCATGGTATCATCATTTTGCCCGCATAGCATGTGCAAAAGAGTAGAGAGGGTCACGGCGAAAACTGGACGCACCTCGTGTACAAACTGGACAATCTCTTTCGGAGTATCAGGGTTTCGGACGAGAACTCATCTGTTACACGGGCACTTCAATGTTTTTTAAACTTATTTGAACTCCAGCCTATTTTTGCGTTCAGTATGCATCTTTCAAAGCGACGTCATGAACTTCCAACACATTCTGACATCATTTGCAGTTTTTCAGTCATTTACCGATTTGTTTAGGGAGCTAAATGATGGTGAAATTGAAAATCACTACAAAATGAACTCTGAAAATGTTGGAACTTGGCATGGTATCATCATTTCGCCCGCATAGGATGTGCAAAAGAGTAGAGAGGGTCACGGCGAAAACTGGACGCACCTCAGGTACAAACTGGACAATCTCTTTCGGAGTATCAGGGTTTCGGACGAGAACTCATCTGTTACACGGGCACTTCAATGTTTTTTAAACTTATTTGAACTCCAGCCTATTTTTGCGATCAGTATGCATCTTTCAAAGCGACGTCATCAATTTCCAACACGTTCTGACATCATTTGCTGTTTTTCAGTCATTTACCGATTTGTTTAGAGAGGTAAATGACGGTGAAATTGAAAATCACTACAAAATGAACTCTGAAAATGTACGAACTTGGCATGGTATCATCATTTTGCCCGCATAGCATGTGCAAAAGAGTAGAGAGGGTCACGGCGAAAACTGGACGCACCTCGTGTACAAACTGGACAATCTCTTTCGGAGTATCAGGGTTTCGGACGAGAACTCATCTGTTACACGGGCACTTCAATGTTTTTTAAACTTATTTGAACTCCAGCCTATTTTTGCG
>NC_057814.1:101151910-101152566 GCF_018294505.1 Triticum aestivum | reverse complement strand
GACGTCATCAATTTCCAACACGTTCTGACATCATTTGCTGTTTTTCAGTCATTTACCGATTTGTTTAGAGAGCTAAATGACGGTGAAATTGAAAATCACTACAAAATGAACTCTGAAAATGTTGGAACTTGGCATGGCATCATCATTTCGCCCGCATAGCATGTGCAAAAGAGTAGAGAGGGTCACGGCGAAAACTGGACGCACCTCGTGTACAAACTGGACAATCTCTTTCGGAGTATCAGGGTTTCGGACGAGAACTCATCTGTTACACGGGAACTTCAATGTTTTTTAAACTTACTTGAACTCCAGCTAATTTTTGAGTTCAGTATGCATCATTCAAAGCGACGTCATCAATTTCCAACACGTTCTGACATCATTTGCTGTTTTTCAGTCATTTACCGATTTGTTTAGAGAGCTAAATGACGGTGAAATTGAAAATCACTACAAAATGACCTCTGAAAATGTTGGAACTTGGCATGGTATCATCATTTCGCCCGCATAGCATGTGCAAAAGAGTAGAGAGGGTCACGGCGAAAACTGGACGCACCTCGTGTACAAACTGGACAATCTCTTTCGGAGTATCAGGGTTTCGGACGAGAACTCATCTGTTCCACGGGCACTTCAATGTTTTTTAAACTTATTTGAACTTAAGCCTA
>NC_057814.1:101144908-101145999 GCF_018294505.1 Triticum aestivum | reverse complement strand
CACTTCAATGTTTTTTTAAACTTATTTGAACTCCAGCCTATTTTTGCGATCAGTATGCATCTTTCAAAGCGACGTCATCAATTTCCAACACGTTTTGACGTCATTTGCTGTTTTCACTGATTTACCGATTTGTTTAGGGAGCTAAATGACGGTGATTGAAAATCACTACAAAATGAACTCTGAAAATGTTGGAACTTGGCATGGTATCATCATTTCGCCCGCATAGCATGTGCAAAAGAGTAGAGAGGGTCACGGCGAAAACTGGACGCACCTCGTGTACAAACTGGACAATCTCTTTCGGAGTATCAGGGTTTCGGACGAGAAATCATTTGTTACACGGGCACTTCAATGTTTTTTAAACTTATTTGAGCTCCATCCTATTTTTGCGTTTAGTATGCATCATTCAAAGCGACGTCATCAATTTCCAACACATTCTGACATCATTTGCTGTTTTTCAGTGATTTACCGATTTTTTAGAGAGTTAAATAATGGTGAAATTGAAAATCACTACAAAATGAATAGCAGAAAATAAATAATGCAGAAAAGAAAAAAACTATATAATTTTTCTTATATTCACAAAGAAACTAAATACAGCAAAAAAATTACTCGGAAATAAATAGAAGAAAATTATATAAAAAATTGTTGGGGCGCTGCCCGCTGGGCCTGCCAACCCTAGGGTTTCCAATTGCAGGCCCAGAAGGGCCAGCAGGCTCAACGGGCAGCGCGCCAAAGTTAGGCCCATAAGCCTGTTATAGAGAGGAGTTCGAGACAGCAGCCGCGCCGGCGCTTTTAAACTGGTGCCAGCGAGGTGGGACTAAACTTGCCCGCACCGCTCCTGCGCCAGCGCACACCTCTAGTACCGGGTCGTGGCTCCAACCGATACTAAAGGGGGGCCAGTTTCCCGCCCCTTGGCCTGGCAAAAATTCGCCTTTAGTACCGGTTCGTGGCTCCAACCGGTACTAAAGGCCCCTCCTATATATATGTCACTTACAAAAAATTCAGTTTCATCGACCACCACTTCTTCTCCAACTACTTCGCGCGACATCGCCGCCGCCCTCGCCGCCCCCGCCGCGCGCCGGCGCCCCCGCCGC
>NC_057814.1:100993921-101144118 GCF_018294505.1 Triticum aestivum | reverse complement strand
TTAGGTATATGAGATTTGATGATCTAATTAAAATATTACTATATATATAGCTACTTTATATATTTTAGTAAGAAAATTAATAGAACTAGTTTATTTTTAGTAAATTCTTAGTTGAATTAATAGAACTAGTTTATTTTTAGTAAGAAAATTTAGATATCTGAAATTTGATGATCTAATTAAAATATTACTATATGGAACTAGCTACTTTATTTTAGTAAGAAAATTAATAGAACACGTTTATTTTTATTAAATGCTTAGTTGAATTAGTCGAATTAATAGAACTAGTTGAACTAATAGAAGTAGTTGAATTAGTTGAATTAATAGAACTAGTAAGTGTTTAATGTTTCACCTATATGAACATAGGAAATGTCGTCTGACGACGAAAAAGATTTCATTAAGTGCGAATTCTGTGAAGACCAGCGCGGCCTGTGTGACAGAAATTTCCTTGTTGATGATAGGCGCTTCAGCATCAAGCTAGATGAGACCTTCGAAGTGGATACAGTAAGTCACAACGACAAGTCTTTTTTCGTAATTAAGCATGACTTATATATGTTTCATTTGCTTCAACTTATAATTTTAAATTTTCACTATTCTACTAGCGTATCCCCTGCCATGCAAGAATTTTTGTCTTGGATAAGATAGGTTTCAGTGCTATGGAAAATATGGAGGTAAAGAGAGTTTACCTGAAGACCGAGCATGCTGGTTATACTTTCAACGTCAAATTATACAATGCAGACACGTACACCTATTTTGAATGCAAAACTTGGCAAGCACTATACAAGGCTTATGCATTTGAGCCTGCTTGGCTATCACCTTTGATATTCGTCCGGAAGATGATATTGAAGGTAATAGAGACATCTGGGTCGATGTGCAGATGCCTCCAGTTCTACCATTATGTGAGTTTCTCAACCATATTTATGTCTTTGATATTGTTTATTCAAAAATAGTTGACAACTAATTTCTATTGACAGCTTATTTCCATTCAAGCAAACATGTCCGGCGCTTGGTAGACAGGACCTACTACTGTCCCGGAGCTGAACTAAACTGCGAGGAGATAAGTCATTATGTTTCATGGCTTGAGGATCTTGATGCTGTTAAGAGAAATCATTTTCCTGAATTTGAAAATCTTAGTACTCAAAACGTGCGACCAATAGTGATTGTATTGAACTACGGTCACATGTATTTAGGAAAGATGGTAAGATTTTTACTATTAGTCCTCAGTGCATCTTTTGCATACATTATTTTTCAAGCTAAACTTTCATTGCTAAGTATATTAATTACTATACGATGTTCTTCAACAGGGACTCCTGATGACAGTTGTGCCTCAGTGGATCGAGACTAAAGGCCGCATGTCAATTGTTAGCTTACGGCCAAGATATCCTACAGTGCACATGAGTGCATTCAGGATTTCTGAAAGCGATGAATGCTTAATGGTGAAAGATTGGAGAAAAACTGTTAACTATCGCGGAGAAGTACTAGGGGGCAGCAATCAGAAGCGCAGCCCACGATTAGGAGACAGGTTCATTTGCATGCTCCAATATGATGAATCAGGAGAGCTATACATGTTCTATGCTATTTTACCTGTGAGAGAGCAGCAGGAGGGATTTAGCTAGTTATCATGCTCTTAGTACTTGTTGTCCTCTCATGCGTGTCCGTGTTCTTCGTCCTGAACTTAATCTCAAAGAGTGATTTTCTTTTGTGGTGTTATGAACGCTTATAATATGATGATGATGATGATGATGATGAGTTATTATATCATTTATGAAAGAAACCGCATATTAGTTTCAACTGGATGGATCCTTGCTAAGTGATCAAGTATATGCCATATCCATATTACTTAGATCACTAAGTGATCAAGTATATGCCATATCCATATTACTTAGATCACTAAGTGATCAAGTAATATGGATATGGCATATACTTGATCACTTAGCTAGGATCCACATGCATCCAGTCGAAACTAATCTGCGGTACTTTCACCTAATGATTTAACAACTCATTATAATGTAAAACAATCACTAAATTAAATTGAAAACATAAAACTAAAGGAAAAATAAAAATAAAAACTAAAACACACCCAAACATTTAGTACCGGTTGGTGTTACCAACCGGTACTAATGTCCTACACGCACGCGGGCCTGGCTCGTGCCACGTGGTGGCACGTTAGCGCCGGTTCGTGCCAAACCGGTACTAAAGGGGGGGGCTTTAGTCTCCACTCCATAGTGCCGGTTGCAGAACCGGCACTAAAGGCCCTTACGAACCGGTGATAAAGGCCGGTTCTGCACTAGTGTGCTTCAACCTCTCCCATTGCTTTTGGGTCATCAAGGACGAGGAGAAGTTCAAGGCGCAATATGCCGCCCTCAAGCCGCGTGGGGGAAAGCAAGCCGTGGAGGAGGTTGGGGAGGGCGAGCCGGCACGGCCGCGGGGGAAGACCAACTCCAAGAAGGAGGTCAAGCGGGATGCGGCGTCCAACGCCTTGATCGCAAGCGTGGAGGGCATGATGAACAAGAAGGACTCAAGGGAGGAGGAGCGCCGGCGTTTTAAGGCGGAGCAAATGGATGCTTTCATGGAGATTCAAAGGAGGAGGCTTGAGATGGACGCGGAGAAGCAAGCCAAGATATTCGAGCTCGAGGCGGAGAAGCAAGCCAAGATGCTAGAGATCGAGGCCGCCAACAACAAGACCAAGGCGAAAGAAGTGGCTCTCGCGAGCATGATAACCATGGTGGAGATCATGAAGGTGGATCTCAACACCGTATCGCCAAGGAAAAGGCCGTGGTTCGAGAAGATGCAGCCCGACATGCTCAAGTTCGACGATGAGTGATCTATGGCGGCGAGCGCCGTCTTTTTTGTATGCCGGCAGGTGTGCTGGCATGACCACGGGGGCCGCGATGGCATGGTCGAACTCAAGTCCCAGCCTTTTTTGTGTATTGGCATGTGTGCCGGCCGGCTGGCGAGTGCGCCAGCATGAACTGTGGTGATATTTTCTTAAGCCGGCATTGTATGCCGGCGCTGGCATGGTACCGGCATGATGAGACATGGCTGCTGGCATGATCGATCGCGGGCCTTTTTTTTAAAGTTGATGCGGACATGAAATGGGTCGGCGCGTTGGGCGCACCGCCGACGCAAATGCAAAACTGGACGGACGCCGGGCGGGCGGCCGACCAAAATGGACAAAAAGCGGACAAATGCGCCGTCCGTTTGGATCAGCCCGTTGGAGCCGTTGGACAAATGCGTCATCCGTTTGGGTCCCGTTGGAGTACCTAATCTCTAGACCAGTAGTAACACTAATATCTGATTTTGGAGCCCTTGGAATTTGGAGGCTCTGCGCAACCGCTCCGGTTGCACATGCCAAGATACGGACCTGCTAATCAATGTTGCTTTTAAAAATCAAGCTAACACAAAAATCATGAATGTGAATATTCGTGGACTTCACGGACACGTCCACTTATATCCCCTCTGTTGCCGCGATACCAACCTCAAGTGAAGAACTTTATCATCATCATAGTCATCCCGAAGATGCGCACATACCTGATGCACCGTGTGGGGTCTCTAGGAGCGGACGGCCGGCGCAAACATTCAGCAAAGCAGACAGTATGAACACAGAACACGGCGTGGTGATTCGTTTTCATTTTGCCTTTGAAAGGAAGCGAAAAACGCTGCGTCGATCTATGCAAAGCAGCACTTGCGTTTACGATCAGAAAATGAGAGAGAGAGAGAGAGAGAGAGAGAGAGAGAGAGAGAGAGAGAGAGAGAGAGAGAGAGAGAGAGAGAGAGAGAGAGAGAGAGAGAGAGAGAGAGAGAGAGAGAGAGAGAGAGAGAGAGAGATGTTAAGTTTTTTACTTCTTTTTTATTTTAGTCCAAACATGCTCAACTTTATTGATTAATGGCAATGTTTAAAGGGATACAATTTATGTCTGAGGGTTGTAGGAGCCACCGATGGCGCCCTTAGTCAAAGCCTAGAGTGAGTTTAGCGAGGCTATGTGCCTTGAAATTGGGGGACCTACTCTTATAAATAAAAGAGCACGATGTAAAACGATCTAAAGATGCTTGTATCTCTTTGATGATACAGTCCACCCATCCCGGACTTGATGTCTTCCACCAGTTGCTTGTAGCCTGTCGCGATCAGTAGGTGCGTGATATTGAGATCGTCCGCAAGGGCTAGTCCCTCCCGACATGCGAAGGCCTCCAAGGTTGCAGGATCCACAATACCAGTGAGTTTAAGCGCCGAGGCTCGCATGTAGAGACCTTCAGAATTTCCGCACACGGCCAACGAAGAACCTTCACGAAGCGCATGTGAGACTGCACCATCCACCCTAATCTTTGCGACACCGGCCGGTGGAGGGAACCACCTGATTGGCCATCCTCGTTGGCGCTGAACTGGGTGCGGGACAGTTTTTGGCTTGCAATTCTCGAGCTCCTTGATATATTAATATATGAACTGGTGTGTTAAATGCGGGATTTGAAAATTCTGGTCATGTATTGCCTTCCTTCTTGTGTGTCAAATAGACCATAAAGTGACCACAACTGTAACTAAATTGGTATGGCGTAGGGTGTCCATCATAGAAAAAATCCATATCCGTGCGTCTGGCTCTGTGTTGCCCATAAGAATGTCCACCAGATCATCTTGCCATATTACATTTCAAGAAGGAATGCCTCCATGAATCACCACTTCCACACAAGCCACGATTGTCAGCATGTGCCATATTTCTATGATGAAGTAAGTGGGCGGTTGGCAAGGATTTCTGAGCAAGTCTCCAGAGAAAAAAAATCACCTTGGATGGCACTCGAACTTTCCATAAGCTAGTCCACGATTTCTGTTCCACCTCTGTGTTGGACGTAATCACGCGTTCATCAAGCCAGGCTTCACGCCTTAGTTTTTTAGCTACCAGTATGCGGTAAGCCGACCGGACCAAAAACAATTCATTGGATTCATAACTCCAAGACCAGAAATCTTTCATTTGCTTTGTACTTACCAGGATCGAAATGATGCACTCAACATCCGTTGCTATGAAAGTTTGATCGAGCTTTCGATGGTCCCAAGAGGTAGTACTCGGGACGTTTTGGGTCCGCAGAGATGCATGTTAGCGATCGCATGCTGAGGGGGTGTTTGGTTCAGAAGTCCTAGGACTTTTTCTAGTTCCAGGCACTAATCAAAAAAGACTCTTTAGTAGAGTCTTTTTCTAGTCCCTATAGAAAAAGTCCCTCCCGTTTGGTTCCTAGGGACTTTTTAGAGACTTTTTCAAGTCTCTGGGACTAAAAAGTCTCTGAACCAAACACCCCCTGAATTCCCGTGGAAGCCAATTTTTTTTTTAAAAGAAGGATGACCCCCGGCCTCTGCATCTGAGAGATGCATACGGCCACTTTATTGATTATTCTCGAGGACCGTACAAAGTATTACAACAATGTGCCTGAATCCACCATCTTGGCAACATATGCCGCTACTGCTATCCAATATGATGAGGGGGTGCTAGCTGGGCCACTACCCAAACCACTCACCTAAGCCTAACATCAAAAGCCCGAAACTCATTCGGAAGCCCCAGCCGAGGCACATACCGGGTCTAGGGCACAATCCGGTCAGACGCACTCGTGTGTCGTCGCCGCCATCTTCCACAGGTCTTCAGATCATATTGAGGCTTCTACCTTGTCTGGCCACTCTGCCATCGACGTCACCATGACGCCAGACAGCAACCTCCTCCTGCGCGAGCCCATCTCCGCGCATCGGACGCCGAGTCTCCACAGCGCCATGCCATTGATCTCCGCCGCCATCAATGTGTGAGATGAAGCACCGCTCCATCATCCCTCCAGCCAGCACTTGCTCCAAAACGATGCCCCCAAAAGGGAAAGCGATAGAACGCCATCATCATCCGATCCGGAAGACCCAGATCTGAGGTTTCCCCCTGACCACCCCGAGCCTGATGGCGCAGACTGCCGACGATGCCTCGACCATCGGCAGTAGCTCCACCAGACGAGCGTCGCCTACGTCGCCGCAGCCTCCAAGATGAAGCTGACCAGAATGCATGTGTCGACACCGAACCCCTACCACTTCCACCGCCGCTTGAAGCTGACCAGAATGCATGTGTGGAAGCCAATTTTATGCCCAAATATGAGTTGATTACCGTCTTTGATGGGCTTAGTGAGGCCCTATGTGCTGTCCCTTCCCTCCAAAATAGGGCGCCAAATTTGAAAGGGGGCTTCTCCCAACTGGGCATTAAAAAAGTCACATTTAGGAAAAATAACGTGCTTTGAGAATCATGTCACCTAGGTTTTTTTATCTAATAAGATACGCCACCTCGGACGAGCCAACATAGCAAGATGAAATAACTCTATATCTCTAAAACCGAGGCCTCCCATATATTTTGGCCTTGTCATCACCTCCCAAGAGACCCAACTAGTCTTCCTTTCTCCCTACTTACTTCCCCACCAAAATTTTCTGATGAAATCATTTATATGTTGCATAGACCACGAGGTAGCTCGAAGAAGGACATAAAAAACGGGGGTTGCTTGGGCAATAGATTTAATAAGAACAACTTCCACCTACAGAGAGAAGTCCCTACATCCATCCCTCTACCTAGCTCCAGACTCTTATGTTTTAGGTACTCAAAATTATTGTTGTCTGTGTTCCCCACATCAGAGGGCATAGCTAACTTTTCATCAGAAAGAGACTCATGTGGCACATTCAAAGCATTCTTTTCCTCCATCCTGAGATTTTCCGGGCAGCCCATACTGAAAAAGTGGACGATTTTGACAAATTCACCCCCTGACCCGAGGCAGCACAATAGCAATCCAACAATGCAGACAACTCCATAGCTCCATAAACATTGGCCTTAACAAACAATAGGCTATCATCCGGAAAGTGCTAGTTGTCGACTAGAGGGGGGGCGGTAAATAGGCGATTTTTATGAAAGTCTTCAAAACACGGGGGCTTTGAAGACAAACAGTCGAAATGAACCTATTAATATGCAGCCGAAGGTAGACTACACTAGACAAGCCATAGTCAAGTAAGCAATGAAGTGAAAGCACGAAGACTATTAGCAGCTAGGTAGAAAGGATCAGGATGGAAGATAGTATGAAGCCAAACAACAATAGTCGTCACATAGTGAAGTCAATCAGATCAAGCAAGCAGACAATGACTTCACGAAGACAAACTGTAAGTAAAGAGAGGTAAGAGATAGAACTAGTTGCTTCGTGAGGACAGGGATTTGTTGGACCAGTTCCAGTTGCTGTGACAACTGTACGTCTGGTTAGGGAGGCTGAGATTCAACTCAGAAGACCGTGTCTTCACCTTATTCCCCTTGAGCTAAGGACACTTAGTCCTCGCCCAATTACTCTGGTAAGTCTTCAAGGTAGACTTCCAAACCTTCACAGACTTCGTTCACCGGCAATCCACAATGACTCTTGGATGCTCAGAACGCGACGCCTAACCGGCTGGAGGATTCACAGTCCTCAAGTGTAACAAGTCTTCAGATCACGCAGACAGAAAGACTTCAGTGATGCCTAACACTCTTTGGCTCTGGGTGTTTTGGGCTTTGTCCTTGCAAGGATCTCTCTCTCAAATGCTTCGGAGGTGGGTTGCTCTCAAACGACAAAAGCCGTGTACTAACTCTGAGCAACCACCAATTTATGGTGTAGGTGGTGGGTTATATATAGCCAGGAGGCAACCCGACCTGATTTGTCCGAAATAACCCTGGGTCACTAAGGAACTAACACGTGTACAACGGTCAGATTTCAAACACACGCGGCAGCTTGACTTGGACTACAAGTAAAGCTGACTCATCCAGCTCTGGATAAGATTTGCTCTCATTGTCTTCGCTCGAAGACATAGGATTTGGTTGAGCATCACATCAGTCACTCTGACTTTGTTCACTTGGACCCCACTTAATAGTGCGGTGGATCCTATGACTCAAAAAAGAAGAAAAGGAAACTACGAAACAACTATGTCTTCGCACTCCATACTCTTCACGTGAATGTCTTCTCGAGTCATAATCTTAGTTGTGAATATCTTCACAGACCACCATTGTCTTCAATGTCTTCACACATTTTTAGGGGTCATCTCTGGTAGGTAAACCGAATCGATGAGGGACTACTACCTGTGTTATCCTGCAATTCTCACAAACACATTAGTCCCTCAACCAAGTTTGTCGTCAATACTCCAAAACCAACTAGGGGTGGCACTAGATGCACTTACAATCTCCCCCTTTTTGGTGATTGATGACAAACTGGTTGAATCAATGGGGATAAAAGTATGTGAAAGCTTAAGGATTAAGGCATTGTCTTCATAAGTGGCAAAAGGCTCCCCCTGAAGATGTGCATGTAAGTCGTTTGCTTTTGAATGTAAATGCACATGGAAAGTTTTACTTTGTGGAGATCCTCTTCAACATATGAAGACAATTCATCATGCATATAAAGATATAACGAAGATAATGACATGCATAATGAAAAATGGACGTCTGCGGAATGACCTCATGCGGAATTTATCATCGCATCACTGATACGTCTCGAACGTATCTATAATTTATTAAGTATTCATGCTATTATATTATCAACCTTGGATGTTTTATATGCATTTATATGCTATTTTATATGATTTTTGGGACTAACATATTAACCTAGAGCCCAGTGCTAGTTCCTGTTTTCTCCTTGTTTTTGAGTTCTGCAGAAAAGGAATACCAAACGGAGTCCAATTGACGTGCCAATTTTTGATGAATTTTTATGGACCAAAAGAAGACCACGGAGCATCGGAGTTGGGCCAGAAGAGTCTCAGGCTGCCCACGAGGGTGGGGGGCGTGCACACCCGCCTGGGCGCGTGGGCCTGCCTCGTGGACAGCTCGCGCACCTCCTTGACGTGAGACCGACGCCAAAAATTCCTATCAATACAGAAACCTCGGAAAATTAACCTAGATCAGAAGTTCCGCCGCCGCAAGACTCTGTAGCCACGAGAAATCAATCTAGGTCCTCTCCGGCACCCTGCCGGAGGGGGCCATCATCACCGGTGGCCATGGAGGAGTATCCCGGAGAGGCCATCATCGCCATGAAGGCCAAGGACCAGAGGGAGAACCTCTCCCCATCTAGGGGGGAGGCCATGGAGGAGGAAGCGCAAGGGGGAGAACCTCTCCTCCTCTCTCTCGGTGGCGCCGGAGTGCCATCGGGAGGTGAATCATCGCTGCGGTGATCGTCTTCATCAACATCACCATCATCATCACCATCCTCATCTATTTTACGCGGTCCACTCTCCCGCACCCCGCTGTAATCCCTACTTGAACATGGTGCTTTATGCCACATATTATGATCCAATGATGTGTTGCCATCCTATGATGTTTTGAGTAGATATCCCTTGTCTTCGGGTTGATTGATGATGTAGATTGGTACGAGTTGTATGTTTTATTTTGGTGCTGTCCTATGGTGCCCTCCGTGTCGCGCAAGCGTGAGGGATTCCCGCTGTAGGGTTTCGCAATACGTTCATGATTCTCTTATAGTGGGTTGGTGAGTGATTGAAACACAAACCCGAGTAAGGGGGTTGTTGCGTATGGGAATAAAGAGGACTTGATGCTTTAATGCTATGTATGGGTTTTACCTTAATGATCTTTAGTAGTTGCGGATGCTTGCTAGAGTTCCAATCGTAAGTGCATATGATCCAAGTAGAGAAAGTATGTTAGCTTATGCCTCTCCCTCATATGAAATTGCAATGACGACTATCAGTCTTGTTAACAATTGCCTAGGACAATTCCGCACACCGATCCACCATTATTCCACACTCGCTATTTATAATATTTAGTAATATATTCTAACTTTATGATAACAGCACCTACTTTCATATTTTAGCTCTCCGATATCATACAAATTTATCCACTTCATACCCACAACGTAGTTTTATTTCTCGTTGCTAGCAAACGTTCGGTGTACGTAGAGTCGTATCAGTGGCAGATAGGGCTTGAGAGAATATTGATCTTACCTTTAGCTCCTTCTGGTTTCAACACTCCATACTTATCACATCCACCTTTGGAAATTGCTGCGATGATTCCTTGCACTTGGGGATTATCAAGCTCTTTTCTGGCGCCGTTGCCGGGGAGCAATAGCGTGGGGTTGATATTCTCGTGTATGCTTGTTTGCTTTCTTCACTAAGTAGATTTTTTTTTTCTTCTTTTTTCTGTTTAGTTGTCGGTGAAACATACAAAAAAATTAAAGAATGAAAATACCAAAAAAAGTACTTGCCTCTCATGCCTAAAAAGTTTTTCAAAAAGAGAAGTGATTGGAAAGTTATGCATTGAAGAAGTGAGGGTCGACCTTGAGCACTTGTGTTCATGCTCACGGAAACAATGTAGAATTTTTCATGGAAGTTTCTCTGTAAATAATTATCCCCTTGTATATATCCATTGTATTATAAAAATAATGTGCCAAGCTTCGGTTTTAGGATGATTAGATTGCTTGTTTACTATGTGCAGAACAAAAACAGAAACTTTGGCTGTAGTGCATGAATTTACATTTTTTACTAGAGTCAAATGGGTCTGAAACTTTTTTCACATTACTTCTGTACAAATTGTTCAAATTGTCAAATTTAGTTCATAATTTTGGGAGTTACATAAGTTTTCTAAACTTCCAGATTACTACAGACTGTCCTGTTTAAGACAGATTCTGTTTTTGATGCATTGATTGCTTGTTTTTATGAAACTATCGATTTCTATCAGTGGAATTAGCTATGGAAAAGTTATATTACAGTAGCTATAATTCAAAAACAAAATATGAATTGGTTTTCAACAGTAATTATAGTAGTGTTTTGCTTTGTTATACTAACAGATCTCACAAAGTTTTTGTGGATGAAGTGTTCGAAGAACGAGGAGTTACCGATGTGAGAAGAATAAAGAGAGGCAAGAGTTGAAGCTTGGGGATGCCCAAGGCACCCCAAGTAAATATTTCAAGGATACTCAAGCATCTAAGCTTGGGGATGCCCCGGTTGGCATCCCATCTTCTTAACCAATTATCGGTATACCTCGGTTTTTGTTTTGTTCACATGATTTGTGTCCCTTGTGTTTTCCTTTTTCTTTAAGAACCATGCTAGTATGAGATAGCCCTTCATTGATTTATAGAATACTTCATGTGCTTCACTTATATCTTTTAAGTACGATCTTATAGAATTGCTCTTTGTGCTTCACTTAAATCTTTTGAGTATGGTTTTATAGAATGCTTCGTGTGCTTCACTTATACATTTTGAGCTTGGTTAGTCTATATTAATTGTAGAATCCTCCATGAACTCCACTTATACCTTTTAGAGTATGAATAATACTATCATTTAAAGTGGGTTTGGAAGAGTGTCAACTTTAGGAATTAGTGATCCAACTATTTTGGAGGGTGTTGAATCTTAGTGTGATATTTATGAAAGTGGATTTGGAAGAGTGTCAACTTTAGCTAGTAATGATTCCACTATTTTGGAAGAGGTTCCAATTGAGTATGAGAACAAAGTTGCTATCCATGATGCTACTGAAAATTATTATGAGGGCGGAATACATGCTTGTAGGAGTTGCAGTAATATCAAGTTTCCTCTCTAAGTGCTTAAAGTTTTGAAGTTATACTTGTTTTGCCTTCCTATGCTAGTTGATTGTTGTTCTTATAAATTGTGTGCTCACAAAATCCCTAGGCATAGGAAGTGGGTTATGTTTAAATGTGCTAGTCATATTCTTCATGATGCTCTCTTTATGTTTCAGTTCTTTTCTTTTATGTGAGCATCATTGAAATCATCATGCCTAGCTAAAAGGGACTAAAGAAAAGCGCTTGTTGGGAGACAACCCAATATTTACCCTTACTGTTTTTGTGTGTTTACATGATTAAGCTACTGTAGTAATCATGTTTTATATCTTTTGTTTCAATAAAGTGCCAAGTAAGACCTTTGGGAAGACTTGGGTGAAAGTTAATGTGATCTTGCTGTAAAAAACAGAAACTTTGCGCTCACAAGATTAGCTGTCATTTTTTTACAGAAGAGTGCTTTTGAGTTGATTCGTTTTGAAGAAGATTAATAGACAAATTCCTAACGTCCACCAATTTATTTCATAATTTTTGGAGTACCAGAAGTATGGTTTATGTTCAGATCATTACAGACTGTTCTGTTTCTGACAGATTCTGTTTTCATTGCATAGTTTGCTTGTTTTCTAGTTTCTATGGCTTATATATCTCAATATAAATTGTAGAAATGATATGGTACAGTAGACATTGTGTGAGAACAATTATGAACCTTGTCTTAGACAGTACAAAAGTGGATGGTTTACTCTTTATCATACTAACCTATCTCACAAAGTTTTGTTAAGTTTTGTGTGATTGAAGTTTTCAAGCTTTGGGTGAGATATCGATACGAGGAGAATAAGGAGTGGAAAGACCCTAATCTTGGGGATGCCCAAGGCACCCCAAGGTAATATTCATGGAAGACTCAAGTACCTAAGCTTGGGGATGCCCCGGAAGGCATCCCCTCTTTCGTCTTCAAAACTATCGGTATACCTTACTCGGAGCTATATTTTTATTCGTCACATGATATGTGTTTTGCTTGGAGTGTATTTTCAATTTTACTTTATATTTGAATAAAATCATTGGATCTGAATTATTGAATGAAAGATAATCCTCCCATGGCTAGTTAATTATTTGACTACTTAGTGTTCTTCACTCATATCTTTTGGAGTAGTTTGTCATTTACTCATGTGCTTCACGTATATCCTATGAGTAAATGGTTGAATAAATTGAATGCAATCAATATGAATTTATATATGTTTCATATGTTTATAACATGGGGAGTGATGACATCACACATAATAAGTATAGGTAGTAAACTTATTATTGTTGACATTTCCTTTTTTCATGGTGATCTTCACCTTTCCTTTTTCGTTTTATCCTTTGGCAAGCACCTCGTGTTGGAAAGATTCTGATATAATTGGATGTAAGGCACCATGAACTATTATTGTTGACATTACCCTTGAGGTAAAAGGTTGGGAAGCGAATCTATAAGCCCCTATCTTTCTCTATGTCTGATTAAAACTTTGAACCCATAAATATCGCGTGAGTGTTAGCAATTGTGAAAG
The DNA here is from genome assembly GCF_018294505.1 of Triticum aestivum. Classification (NCBI taxonomy): domain Eukaryota; kingdom Viridiplantae; phylum Streptophyta; class Magnoliopsida; order Poales; family Poaceae; genus Triticum; species Triticum aestivum. The sequence goes on along the minus strand of NC_057814.1, from coordinate 101,131,063 downwards.
ACTAAATGATAGTTGAGTATGTGGAGTTTGCTAAATCAAAGCTCTGACATAGACTCTTCCTGAAAATAAGATGAATTGTAATTGTTTGATGACTAATAACACAATTTGTTAGTTTTCAAAAAGTTTATGATCTATACTTTAACATGTGAATAGTTTGTTACTTGATCATGCAAAGTTTTATGATATGAGCTACTGTTATGACATATAACGATGCTAGAAAACGTGAATGAAATTATCATTGATCAAACTTGTGCACTTGCTAGCATTCACACTTCATAAATTCTTTCTTTTATCATTTACCTACTCGAGGACGAGCATGAATTAAGCTTGGGGATGCTGATACGTCTCCAACGTATCTATAATTTATGAAGTATTCATGCTATTATATTACCCATCTTCGATGTTTAATGGGCTTTACGATGCACTTTTATATTATTTTTGGGACTAACGTATTAACCCAGAGCCCAGTGCCAGTTTCTTTTTTTTTCCTTGTTACAGTGTTTCGCAGAAAAGGAATATCAAACGGAGTCCAAACGGAATGAAACCTTCGGGAGAGTTATTTTTTGAACGGAAGCAATCCAGGGGACTTGGAATGCACGTAAGGGAAGCAACGAGGAAGGCACGAGGCAGGGGGGCGCGCCCACCCCCCTGGGCGCGCCCTCCACCCTCATGGGCCCCTCGTGGCTCCCCTGACCGACTTCTTTCGCCTATATATATCCATATACCCTAAAAACTTCGGGGAACAAAACAGATCGGGAGTTCCGCTGCCGTAAGCCTCTGTAGCCACCAAAAACCAATCGGGACCCTGTTCCGGCACCCTGCCGGATGGGGGAACCCTCACCGGTGGCCATCTTCATCATCCCGGCGCTCTCCATGACGAGGAGGGAGTAGTTCACCCTCGGGGCTGAGGGTATGTACCAGTAGCTATGTGTTCGATCTCTCTCTCTCTCTCTCGTGTTCTTGAGGTGATACGATCTTGATGTATCGCGAGCTTTGCTACTATTGTTGGATCTTATGATGTTTCTCCCCCTCTACTCTCTTGTAATGGATTGAGTTTTCCCTTTGAAGTTATTTTATCAGATTGAGTCTTGAAGGATTTGAGAACACTTGATGTATGTCTTTCCGTGCTTATCTGTGGTGACAATGGAATATCACGTGATCCACTTGATGTATGTTTTGGTGATCAACTTGCGGGTTCCGCCCATGAACCTATGCATAGGGGTTGGCACACGTTTTTGTCTTGACTCTCCGGTAGAAACTTTGGGGCACTCTTTGAAGTTCTTTGTGTTGGTTGAATAGATGAATCTGAGATTGTGTGATGCATATCGTATAATCATAGCCACGGATACTTGAGGTGACATTGGAGTATCTAGGTGACATTAGGGTTTTGGTTGATTTGTGTCTTAAGGTGTTACTCTAGTACGAACTCTATGATAGATCGAACGGAAAGAATAGCTTCATGTTATTTTACTACGAACTCTTGAATAGATTGATCCGAAAGAATAACTTTGAGGTGGTTTCGTCCCCTACAATAATCTCTTCGTTTGTTCTCCGCTATTAGTGACTTTGGAGTGACTCTTTGTTGCATGTTGAGGGATAGTTATATGATCCAATTATGTTATTATTGTTGAGAGAACTTGCACTAGTGAAAGTATGAACCCTAGGCCTTATTTCCTAGCATTGCAATACCGTTTACGCTCACTTTTATTGCTGGCTACCTTGCTGTTTTTATATTTTCAGATTACAAAAACCTATATCTACTATCCATATTGCACTTGTATCACCATCTCTTCGCCGAACTAGTGCACCTATACAATTTACCATTGTATTGGGTGTGTTGGGAACACAAGAGACTCTTTGTTATTTGGTTGCAGGGTTGCTTGAGAGAGACCATCTTCATCCTACGCCTCCCACGGATTGATGAACCTTAGGTCATCCACTTGAGGGAAATTTGCTACTGTCCTACAAACCTCTGCACTTGGAGGCCCAACAACGTCTACAAGAAGAAGGTTGTGTAGTAGACATCATATACTCTGCAGCGCATTCGTGTGTAGCTGACAACCAGGTTCATAGAGCTCACCTGGAGTGGGCAAGGAAGTAAGCTCGATGATATCTTGAGCTTTAGCTTCATGATGCACATCACTTGTCATCCACTCAAGGATCCAAGTTTTCGGATCCCTGTTGTAGCCACGAATGTGAAGTGTGGCATAGAACTGCAGGAGTAGCTCTTCATTCCAGTGTTCTTTGTCAGTGATGAAGTGCAGAAGACCAACATCTCTAAAACAGTCCAGAGCTTCTTCAAGGCACGGCAGACCAGCAATGGCTTCACAATCCAGACGCATGTGAGGAAAGATTCGCTCTTGATTGTATAAGACACATGAGTAATAGCTGCGCTGCTGATAGCTCCAGAACCGATCAGGAGAGATCTTTGGCTTCGAGTATGGACTCTTGGCACTGTCAAAGAATGTGTTGTGTGCCCTGAAGCTATTCACACTGAAAGATCCTGACGATGTAGCAGCACCTGGAAGCCTTGGTAGTCTAGGCTTTGGCTTCTGGACCTGTGGCCTCTGCTCCACATGATAGTCATATTGAGGTCCGGGAGCAGTGGGAGGCACCATGATGGGCCACCGAACTGTGACAAGTTCACCACGATTATAGGCATGTTCAATTGTGTGAGGCCTTGGAGCTGGAACAGTGGCTTCAGCATGGACTATGGCTTCAGGTGGCACATGAGCTTCAGGCACAACATTTGCTTCAGACTCCACATTGTCTTCAGGCTCCACATTATCTTCAGCCATGACAACATCATTGGCTTCAGTATCATTGTTGGTGGCTGCCTCAGTGTTCTCAACCTCCGTGTCTTCAATGACAGGAGGGTCGGGCATAGTCACATTCTCCTCGAGAATGACTTCTTCAGTGGCAGGGGGTGTGGCTACTCTTTCTTCTTCTTGTCTTGGTTCTTGATTTTCTTCGGCTGATGCAGCTGGAATGTCTTCAGCAGCTTTAGCTTCAGACTCAGAGACATTCGAAGTGGGAGTGGCTTTAGGGAACACTTGGCGTGCTACTGAGCGTTGTTGCACTTCTCCTTCTGGAATGCTCGACACGGTGACCTGTGGCCTAGGGCCTTTGAGAAGCCCGCGGAAAGCGGGCCACACCTGTGGTGATGGAGGGGTTTGCACCATGTAATTGTCGTCGTCAAGCACCGGAGTGGTGGCTTGAGGTGGTGGAGTTATGGGTGTCTCATCATCAATGGGGGTGTCTTGTTGAGGGCGATCAGCCCAAAATCATCATGCGCAATTAGAGTCAAAGGACGACCAATATTGATGAGTTCGCTGTTCGTAAGAACAGGCGATCATACCAGTTGGTGCTCGAGTTGAGGAAGGACTTCATCATCTTCAACATTGTCTTCACGATCAATGTCTTCAGCTGTGATGGGGTCAACAACTAGTACTTCTTCATTTTCAGGAGCCTCTGTGAAAGTAGGCTCGTGGATCACAAGTTGACGCTCTTGGTTGGTGGAGGCTGGACGAGCAACAGAAATGGGCTCGACAACAAGAGGCTCAGAGGCCGCAGCACGCTCTTTCTTTGAAGACTTCTTCAATTTCTTCTTTGATAGCGCATCATCGGAAGCATTCCTATGCTTGCGCTTCTTGGCTTCAGCTTCAGCTGCCCTTGTCTTCTTCAGCTCTGAAGCTGCTGTGGGGTGATTACCCACTACCCACAAGTATAGGGGATCACAACAATTTTCGAGGGTAGAGTATTCAACCCAAATTTATTGATTCGACACAAGGGGAGCCAAAGAATATTCTCAAGTATTAGCAGTTGAGTTGTCAATTCAACCACACCTGGATAACTTAGTATCTGCAGCAAAGTATTTAGTAGCAAAGTAATATGGGAGTAACGGTAACGGTAACAAAAGTAATATTTTTGGGTTTTGTAGTGATGGTAATAGTAGCAACGGAAAAGTAAATAAGCGGAGAACAATATATGGAAAGCTCGTAGGCATTGGATCGGTGATGGAGAATTATGCCGGATGCGGTTCATCATGTAACAATCATAACATAGGGTGACACCGAACTAGCTCCAATTCATCAATGTAATGTAGGCATGTATTCCGAATATAGTCATACATGCTTATGGAAAAGAACTTGCATGACATCTTTTGTCCTACCCTCCCGTGGCAGCGGGGTCCTAATGGAAACTAAGGGATATTAAGGCCTCCTTTTAATAGAGTACCGGACCAAAGCATTAACACATAGTGAATACATGAACTCCTCAAACTAAGGTTATCACCGGGAGTGGTCCCGATTATTGTCACTTCGGGGTTGCCGGATCATAACACATACTAGGTGACTATAGACTTGCAAGATAGGATCAAGAACTCACATATATTCATGAAAACATAATAGTTTCAGATCTGAAATCATGGCACTCGGGCCCTAGTGACAAGCATTAAGCATAGCAAAGTCATAGCAACATCAATCTCAGAACATAGTGGATATTAGGGATCAAACCCTAACAAAACTAACTCGATTACATGATAAATCTCATCCAACCCATCACCGTCCAGCAAGCCTACGATGGAATTACTCATGCACGGCGGTGAGCATCATGAAATTGGTGATGGAGGATGGTTGATGATGACGATAGCGACGGATTCCCCTCTCCGGAGCCCCGAACGGACTCCAGATCAGCCCTCCCGAGAGAGTTTAGGGCTTGGCGGCGGCTCCGTATCGTAAAACGCGATGAATCTTTCTCTCTGATTTTTTTCTCCCTGAACACGAATATATGGAGTTGGATTTGAGGTCGGTGGAGCTCCAGGGGGCCCACGAGGTAGGGGGCGCACCCAGGGGGGCAGGCGCGCCCCCACCCTCGTGGAAGGGTGGTGGGCCCCCTGGCCTTGATTCTTTGGCCAACATTTTTAATATTTTCCAAAAATAAGTTCCGTGGAGTTTCAGGTCATTCTGAGAACTTTTGTTTCTGCACATAAATAACACCATGGCAATTCTGCTGAAAACAGCGTCAGTCCGGGTTAGTTCCATTCAAATCATGCAAGTTAGAGTCCAAAACAAGGGCAAAAGTGTTTGGAAAAGTAGATACGACGGAGACGTATCAACTCCCCCAAGCTTAAACCTTTGCTTGTCCTCAAGCAATTCAGTTGATAAAATGAAAGTGATAAAGAAAAACTTTTACAAACTCTGTTTGCTCTTGCTGTTGTAAATATGTAAAGCCAACATTCAAGTTTTCAGCAAAGATTATGACTAACCACATTCACAATAACACTTAGGTCTCATGTTTACTCATGTCAATGGCATAATCAACTAGCGAGCAATAATAATAAATCTCGGATGACAACACTTTCTCAAAATAATCATGATATGATATAACAAGATGGTATCTCGCTAGCCTTTCTGAGACCGCAAAACATAAATGCAGAGCACCTTTAAAGATCAAGGACTGACTAAACATTGTGTGACACCCAAAATTTTATTTGGTTTTTTTTCAAACTTTTATTTGATTTGAGGGATGTTATTTAAAATTTTCTGAAGTACTCTCCCTCTCAAAAAATTTCTTTTATGACAAGTATTTTGTTTGGATTCACCCAAGACTTGGTTTTTGGTCTTGGAGGTTTTCTCTTCTTATTTGGACTCAAAACCAAATGCTTTTCACTTGGGAAAATTTCTTTTGAAAAATCTTTTAAATAGCCCTATGGCATTTGGAATGATCTTCTCCCCTTTTCAAAATCTCCTCTTGCCATGACATGAGTGGAAATCCCCTCCCAAAAGCCATTCCCCATCCTTGTGTCAAGATATACTTCAAATCCAGCAGTTTGAACCTCCCCATAATTTTTCTTCCATTTATTTCTTATCAAAAATTATTTCTGCCTCCTATTCTAGCTCTTGGAGATTTACAAAGGAGCTACCCTTTCTACTTTGAGTTTTGCCTCCAAACCAATTTCCCTAGCTAGTCCTTTGAGCCCTCAACCAGGATTCATCAAGATCCACTCGTCTCCAGTTCAAATATTTCAAATTGTGCTTGCTGCAAGTTTGGACCATATTTGCCAAATTTGATGAAATTCATTTGAATTCTTCTCCTAAAAATCTGAGAAAATTCAGGCAGCCTCTGGGTACATTGAGAGGCCACCTCACCAAGTCCCAGCTCCAGAAATTTTTTTCTTCATACCAAATCATTTCGTCGAGCACTTGAAGGGCACTGTTGCTGTCATGTTCAGTAAGTTCAGTTAGCAGTTTCAGGAACTGCTGTCGTTTTCTTCAGAGCCCGACGTCGATCTCGCCAGTACCGCGGTGGCGCCTTGCTCCCTGTCCCCTCCTTCTTATCCCTGCGCCACACGATCGCCTGGAGGTTTGCGGGCGTCGGCAATGAGCAGGAGGAGGTGCGCCACCCCGTGAGCGACGGCAGCGGCGGCTTTGCGGCTGCTAGAGAGAGACGCAGCGTGGACGGCGCCGTCCAGCGCCGCCCAAGCCACCGGAGGCCGCCGCGTGGCCATCCACTCCCCCGTGCGCGCTGCCATCCTTCGTCGTGAACTGGTAGGCGCGGAGCGCGCTCTCTGCCGCCGTCGTGCCCGTACGGCCGCCCCGTCGAGGATCGGCGCATTACGCCTTGCCCGACCGAGGTTTAGCGGTGGAACGGCACCAGTGATCTTCCCTGATGGTGCCTAGCCCCCTAAACCCCCTGCCCAACCTCTGCCTCGCCGTAATTGCTCGTCGGAGCGATCCCGTTCACGGCCACCCCCTCGGATCGCCTATAAATAGAGGCCCCGAGCTCGAACTCGAATCCACACCACCTCTGCACTCCACCAATACCACGCCAAGCCACTGGAAGAGCCCCGAGAGAGCTTTCTTCCCCAACTCCGGCCGCCTCGACCCGCCACGGGACCCAGCTCGATTCACTCCCATGCGTGCACCCCTACCCCTCAGCTCTTGCCAGTAGCTTCCTAATGCATCCACCCTTCTGACCCGCGCTTCAATTTGGAGTTTGCAGCACCCACCGGAGTTCTCCACCATCGCCCGAGCCACCATCCGCCGGAGAAAGTGTCGTCGTCGACGTGGTGCTCTCCGTCGGCCAAGTCCACCAGCCACCGACGCGGAAGAACACACTGAACCTCTTGGTACCCTCCGATCTCTCTATCTCGCCGCGGTTCAACGCCGGCGACCACCGCGGCCTTCGGGCGCCGGCGAGCTCCGTTGGCCGTTTTCAAACCTGGCGTGTGGACCCCCGCCCCCGTCAGCCTCTCTTCTTTTCCCCCTCGAACCGTTTTCTGTTGGCGCCTTCGGGCAAATACGTTTTCTCTTTGGGCTGGCGCCTTTTACTCCGAACCGTTTTCTGTTTTCTCAGTAAATTCCCTGGATCTTTTCTGTTTCATCACAGATTAGTCCCTGGACTAAAACCCTTATATCTTTTTAATAAAAGATGATTTTTGAGTGATTCTTTTTCTGTCAGTCTTGTATTTTTGTCTAGTTTTTTATAGTATTTATTTGGAAGAAATTTGGAACAAATTTTATGCACGCGATGATTTTCACGTTAGTGTACGTTTTCGCTGTACTGTAGGTTCCGGAGGAGGTGACGGAGCCGCGAACTTCGCCGAGCTAGACTCCGACTTCTCCGAACCAGGCAAGCATGTTTGAACCTTCGATATGATAGGTGTTTTGCATGTTTGCTTGAATGGTTTGTGCATGGCATATGAGCATCGGTGAGTATCTCGTGGCATGATAGGTGTTCCGAAGTTACTGTGATCTCTGATGAGAGATGGCCTAGTCATGTGGTGACATGAAAGGCAGTAAGGTGGTATTGTTGTAGCATGCCAGCCTTACGACACCAGATAAACTCCGATGTTAACGTGGACTGAGTCACGTTATCGTTCTTCCCCTTCCGTGCTGCCACATGTTTTCATCCAAGAATACGGTTTAGTAAGTTGGTAACCTCTTTCCGTGTACACACCAAATAGAGGGGCTGGGATGAGGGTTCCATGGCCCTGGATTAAAGCCAGTCATCCGGTCAGGGGGCATGGGTGTTTCCGGTTGGGACCGAGAGGGGGGCACCCCTTAGAGCGCGCGTATATAAATTTGATCCCATGCTACGCGAGGTTGTAGCCTCCCCGTCTCAAGGTTTTTCTTGAACGTTGCCGAAGGTGATTCCTGGCTTTGGAATGTTGAATGGGTGTGTAATGGTTAGATGTGTTTCTCCTAAAACACTGTAAACAGAACTAGTCCTTGTGACTACTGAAATCCGTTGGCTGTGGTTAAAGTACAAACTCTGCAGAGTCAAATCCTTCCGAGTCATCGTGTCTATGGTCAAGGACCATGGCCAGTATATCCATATCTATGTCAGTCCTCGTGGTAAATCCCCGGTGAACAAGCTGGAGTGGTAAACTTGGTTGAACGTTATTCCTGTGGATGGACTAACCTTGTTGTTTATCTCATACCTGATTATTCCCTTGAAATGATTTAAATTCTTGAACTACTGAGATATCAAGTTATGAAATATAAGCCCTTTATGTGATGTCGCGCAGACGTCCGACTGTGGCACTCTTGTTATTTACTTTTGATATAAGCCCTTTATGTGATGTCGCTCAGACGTCCGACTGTGGCACTCTTGTTATTTACTTTTGATATAAGCCCTTTATGTGATGTCGCTCAGACGTCCGACTGTGGCACTCTTGTTATTTACTTTTGATATAAGCCCTTTATGTGATGTCGCTCAGACGTCCGACTGTGGCACTCTTGTCATTTACTTTTGATATAAGCCCTTTATGTGATTTCGCTCAGACGTCCGACTGTGGCACGCACAGTCATTTATATTCTATTATAAGCCCTTTATGTGGTGTCGCCTTGACGCCCGACTGCGGCATTGTTATTCCTTTTGTATCCTTTCAAGGAGTCATTCAGACACTCGATTGGCCCTCAGTATTACTTTGGGATTTCGGGAGGATTACCGCCCGACTCCCCTTTTACTTCCCATGCATTATCATCTCATTATCTGAGTGCGCTTGTTAATTTATTCATATGCATCATGTTTACATTTGTTATATCTTATGTCCGAACTGTCTTGCGAGTACTTTCATAGTACTCACCTGGCTTGTTGATTGGACAGATGTTGACGAGGGCGATCTCATGGATGAAGAGTTTGATAGTGAGTCCGACACCTAGAGGAATCCCAGTCAGTCCCGTGCGATCCTGGATATTGGTCACTTGTATTATATACGCTTCCGCCACCCACAATAAGTATCCTCGAGCCTCACTCTGACGCTCGAAGAGATGTTAGATTCAGGAGTCATGTCACCCACTTCGTTGTGATATTTCCACCACCGCGTTTATTGTGAGTCAGTAGTTATGCCACCCTATCCGCCTTTATGTGTAATATCGGCGTGTTTGTAATAAATTGTTGAGCAGTCTCTGCTCAACCTTGTATTATATTTAGTACTCCTCGTTTTCTTCTGTGATCAAGAAATTGTCTACCAGTGGGAAGGATTCTTCTCTACTGGTCCGTAAAAGGGATCGGTCTCTCAATAAATATTTTTATTGGAAAACCTGTCGTGACACATTGTAATTCATGGTAAAAGAGATCCAGTCATACCCAATATAAACTAATAGTAATGGATGAAAATGACAGCGGTGCTCTCCAGCTGGTGCTTTTTAATAAGAGGGTGATGACTGAACATAAAAGTAAATAGATAGGCCCTTCGCAGAGGTAAGCAGGGATTTGTAGAGGTGCCAGAGCTCGATTTTGAAATAGAGATAAATAATATTTTGAGCGGTATACTTTCATTGTCAACATAACAACCAAGAGATGGAGATATCTTCCATGCTACACACATTATAGGCGGTTCCCAAAAAGAATGGTAAAGTTTATACTCCCCCTCCACCAACAAGCATCAATCCATGGCTTGCTCGAAACAACGAGTGCCTCCAACTAACAACAGTCCTGGGGGAGTTTTGTTTGCAATTATTTTGATTTGATTTGCATAAAGCATGGGACTGGGCATCCCGGTGACCAGCCATTTTCTCGTGAGTGAGGAGCGGAGTCCACTCCTCTTGAGAATAACCCGCCTAACATAGAAGATACGAACAGACCTAGTTGATACATGAGGTATTCGAGCATACAAAACAGAATTTCATTTGAAGGTTTAGAGTTTGGCACATACAAATTTACTTGGAACGGCACGTAGATACCGCATATAGGAAGGTATAGTGGACTCATATGAAATAACTTTGGGGTTTAAGGGATTGGATGCACAAGCAGTATTCCCGCTTAGTACAAGTGAAGGCTAGAAAAAGACTGGGGAGCGACCAACTAGAGAGCGACAACAGTCATGAACATGCATTAAAATTAATGACATTGAGTGCAAGCATGAGTAGGATATAATCCACCATGAACATAAATATCGTGAAGGCTATGTTGATTTGTTTCAACTACATGCGTGAACATGTGCCAAGTCAAGTCACTTGAATCGTTCAAAGGAGGATACCACCCTATTATACCACATCACAACCATTTTAATAGCATGTTGGCACGCAAGGTAGACCATTATAAGCTCCTAGCTAATTAAGCATGGCATAAGCAACTATAATCTCTAATTGTCATTGCAAACATGTTTATTCATAATAGGCTGAATCAGGAACGATGAACTAATCATATTTACAAAAACAAGAGAGGTCGAGTTCATACCAGCTTCTCTCATCTCAGTAAATTCATCATATATCGTCATAATTTCCTTTCACTTGCACGGTTGAACGATGTGAATAATAATAGTAGTGCACGTGCATTGGACTAAGCTGGAATCTGCAGGCATTCAATTCAAAGGAGAAGACAAGGTAATATGGGCTCTTGGTTAAATCAACAATAATGCATATAAGAGCCACTTCAACAATTTAATCATGGTCTTCTCCTATCAACCCCCAAAGAAAAGAAAAAAATAAAACTATTTACACGGGAAAGCTCCCAACAAGCAAAAGAAGAACGGGAAATGTTTTTGGGTTTTCTTTTTAATTAGTACTACAGCAAGAAAAGTAAACTAACTAAAAGCTACTACTAATTTTTTTGTTTTTCTTAAGGTTTATCAAACACATAAGAAGAAAGCAAGAAAAAAAATAAACTAGCATGGATATTACAGTGAAAGAGTATGAGCACCGACATCTAGCAATGAGTGTGTAAACATAAATGGAATGTCGGTGGGAAATACGTAATTCCCCAAGCTTAGGCTTTTGGCCTAAGTTGGTTTATTGCAACGGATGGCCTGGCGGATATCCATAGTTGTAGTTGGGGTTGTACTGTGATGAAGAAACCCCTGATTGCCACTGGTTGGCAATCATCTCCGGATCCCACTGGTAATTAGACTGTCGTGGGGGATCAAATTGTAGTTCCGGCTCTGGCTCTGTAGCTGATGTAGGGTTCTGTTAGGCATGAATGGCCGCCAGCGGAACGAGATACTGACCTGCAGATAAATCAAACAAGGAAGGAGAAGGCAAGGTAATAGTCTCAGGATGATGTTTATCAAAGAACAATTTGTATTTAAGCGCCCGTTCCCTATTCTTAACAATAAAATCATGCGCTACCATACTCTTATAATCTAAATAAACAGTAGGCAGCAATTGTTCTTCTTTTTCATAGTGCCTAATAGGTATGTTATAGTATGCAGCAAGGCGTGAAGCATAGACACCTCCAAAGATGGGGCCCTTTGTACGGTTCAGACTTAACCGTTTGGCAATAATACCGCCCATACTAACAGAGTGATCGCGGAATAAACCATGGAACAAAATAATAATATCAGGAACACTAAGGTTTCCACAGTTTCCACGACCAATTAAGCAACGACTAGCAAATATTGCAAAGTAGCGTAAAACAGGAAAATGTATGCTAGTGATCCTTGCATCGGAAACCTTCCTAGTTTCCCCTACAGTAATAGTATCAATAAACCCGTCCACATCTTTATGATGTGGTTCCTCTAAGCTACCCTCAAAAGGTATTTTGCAAACCCTGCAAAATTCATCTAGTGACATCTTCTTAACCACATCATATAAATGAAACTCTACTGAAGGACGTGATTCCTTAGGATAATAGTAGAAGTTTTGCACAAAATTATTGGTGAGTAAGAGATATTGTTCGCGTTGGTCGCGGAGGAAGTCGGTGAGGCCTGCATTCTCAGCCAATTCATAAAAATCATCATAAATCCCGGCTGCTCTCAAGAAATCATCGGAAGGCCATTCACACGGCCGAACCTCCGCGGCGCGAGGCAGATTATATTTGGGCCTCTCTGCTTCTTCACTTTGCTTTTCCTTCGAGCTTCGGCTCTTTGAGCCCCTCAAAAATCTCTTCTTCATTTTCTGAAAATTTCTGAAATTTTTAGTAACTTCAAATAAAAGTGAACCAAGCTCAACAAAATTGATAGCAACTACTCCTACAAGTGCCTAGAGCCTATATCATGCATTACAACTACCTGGAACCATATAAATTTGACATGCAAGCTCAAGAACATGGTCACCTAGGCAGCACAAATTCGCAATGAATAAAGCACTAGAACAAAAACTAATTGGACCAATGGAGGAGTCACATGCCAAGGAACAATCTCCCAAAGCAGTGTTGTGAGAGGTGCTTAGAGCTAGGAGATCAAAAATCGCAGCAAAATGAGCTAGAACTCGTGCTTGAGCTGGATGGTGATTTTTTTGGGAGGAAGAAGAAGTGTGTGGGTGCAGGAATAAGTGGAGGGGAGCCACCGTGGGCCCACGAGGCAGGGGGCGCGCCCTGTAGGGGTGGGCGCGCCCTGGACCCTCGTGGCCAGGTGCTTGCTCCCCCTGCTGTGTTCTCAGTGCCAGATATTCTCAAATATTCCAGAAAAAATCATATTAAATTGGTAGGGCATTTGGAGACTTTTATTTTCGGGGTATTTTTATATTGCACGGATAATTCAGAAAACAGACAGAAAAATACTATTTTTACTTTATTGCAACTAAATATCAGAAAGTAGAGAGAGGGTACAGAAGGTTGTGCTTCTAATTTCATCCATCTCATGCTCATCAAGAGGAATCCACTAACAAGGTTGATCAGGTCTTGTTAACAAACTCATTCCGAATAACATGGAACCGGAGAAATTTTGAATAACACTATGTTACCTCAACGGGGATATGCACATCCCCAATAATAAGAATATCATATTTCTTCTTGACAGTAGGAAGAGGAAATTCAAAACCTCCAAAAATAATTGATGGAATTTTTCCAATAGAATTGATACTGTGGACTTGAGGTTGTTTCCTCGGGAAGTGTAGCGTATGCTCATTACCATTAACATGAAAAGTGACATTGCCTTTGTTGCAATCAATAACAGCCCCTGCAGTATTCAAAAAGGGTCTTCCAAGAATAATAGACATACTATCGTCCTCGGGAATATCAAGAATAACAAAGTCCGTTAAAATAGTAACGTTTGCAACCACAACAGGCACATCCTCACAAATACCGACAGGTATAGCAGTTGATTTATCAGCCATTTGCAAAGATATTTCAGTAGGTGTCAACTTATTCAAATCAAGTCTATGATATAAAGAGAGAGGCATAACACTAACACCGGCTCCAAGATCACATAAAGCATTTTTAACATAGTTTCTTTTAATGGAGCATGGTATAGTTGGTACTCCTGGATTTCCAGGTTTCTTAGGTATTCCACCCTTAAAAGTATAGTTAGCAAGCATGGTGGAAATTTCAGCTTCCGGTATCTTTCTGTTATTTGTAACAATTTCTTTCATATACTTAGCATAAGGATTCATTTTGAGCATATTAGTTAATCGCATACGCAAAAAGATAGGTCTAATCATTTTAGCAAACGCTCAAAATCCTCATCATCCTTTTTCTTGGATGGTTTGGGAGGAAAAGACATGGGTTTCTAAACCCATGGCTCCCTTTCTTTACCGTGTTTCCTAGAAACAAAGTCTCTCTTATCATAACGTTGATTCTTTGATTGTGGGTTATCAAGACAACAGCCGGTTCAATTTCTACATCATTATCATTGCTAGGTTGAGCATCAACATGAACATCATCATTAACATTTTCACTAGGTTCATGTTCATTACCAGATTGTGTTTCAGCATCAGAAATAGAAATATCATTTGGATTCTCAGGTGGTTCAGGAATAGGTTCACTAGAAGCATGCAAAGTCCTATCAGTTTTCTTTTTCTTCTTTTTAGAAGGACTAGGTGCATCAATATTATTTCTCTGAGAAACTTGCTCAATTCCCTTAGGATGGCCTTCAGGATACAAAGGTTCCTGAGTCATTCTACCAGTTCTAGTAGCCACTCTAACATCATAATCATTATTTTTACTACTCAATTCATTGAGCAAATCATTTTGAGCTTTAAGTACTTGTTCTACTTGAGTGGTAACCATAGAAGCATGTTTACTAATGAGTTTAAGTTCACCTTTAACTCTAGACATATAATCACCCAAGTGTTCAATCATATAAGCATTTTGTTTTAATTGTCTACCAAAATAAGCATTAAAATCTTCTTGCTTAACCATAAAGTTATCAAACTCATCCAAACATTGGCTAGCAAACTTAGTAGGAGGGATTTCAGCTTTATCATATCTATAGAGAGAATTTACCTTTACTACCTGTGTCGGGTTATCATGACCATGAGTTTCTTCAATAGGTGGTGAATTAAGATCATATATTTCTTCAACAGGTGGTAAATTAAGACCATGTATTTCTTCAATGGGAGGTAAATTCTTAACATCTTCAGCTTTAATACCCTTTTCCTTCATAGATTTCTTTACCTCTTGCATATCTTCAGGATTGAGAAATAGAATACCCCTCTTCTTCGGAGTTGATTTAGGAATAGGCTCAGGAGCTGGCTCAGGAAGTGTCCAATTATTTTCATTTGTCAACATATTATTCAATAGAATTTCAGCTTCATTTGGTGTTCTTTCCCTGAAAACAGAACCAGCACAACTATCCAGGTAATCTCTGGATGCATCGATTAGTCCATTATAAAAGATATCAAGTATTTCATTTTTCTTAAGAGGATGATCATGCAAAGCATTAAGTAATCGAAGAAGCCTCCCCCAAGCTTGTGGGAGACTCTCTTCTTCAATTTGCACAAAAATTATATATATCCCTTAAGGCAGCTTGTTTCTTATGAGCGGGGAAATATTTAGCAGAGAAGTAATAAATCATATCCTGGGGACTACGCACACAACCAGGATCAAGAGAATTAAACCATATCTTAGCATCACCCTTTAATGAGAACGGAAATATTTTAAGGATATAAAAGTAGCGAGTTCTCTCATCATTCGTGAACAGGGTGGCTATATCATTTAATTTTGTAAGATGTGCCACAACAGTTTCAGATTCATAGCCATAGAAAGGATCAGATTCAACCAAAGTAATTATATCAGGATCAATGGAGAATTCATGATCCTTATCAGTAACAAAGATAGGTGAAGTAGCATAAGCAAGATCATACTTCATTATAGCATTCAGAGTTTTTTGTTTAAGCTTAGCTAATAATTTCTTAAGATCACTTCTATCATTGCAAGCAAGAAAGTCTCTTTTAGTTTCTTCATGCATAACATAGCCCTCAGGCACAACAGGTAATTCATATTTATTGGGAGAGCCTTCATCATCACTATCATCAATATTATCAGTTTCAATAATTTCATTCTCTCTAGCCCTAGCAAGTTGTTCATCAAGATATTCACCAAGTGGCACAGTAGTATCAAGCATAGAAGTAGTTTCATCATAAGTATCATGCATAGCAGAAGTGGCATCACCAATAACATGCGACATATCAGAATTAATAGCAGAAATAGGTTTAGGTGTCGCAAGCTTACTCAAAACAGAAGGTGAATCAAGTGCAGAGCTAGATGGCAGTTGCTTACCACCCCTCGTAGTTGAGGGATAAATTTTGTTTTCTCGTCTTTCAAGTTCCTCATAGTGACCAGCACATATAAATCCCAAGTGACTCAAAGAATAGAGCTATGCTCCCCAGCAACGGCGCCAAAAAATAGTCTTGATAACACACAAGTATAGGGGATCGCAATAGTTTTCGAGGGTAGAGTATTCAACCCAAAATTATTGATTCCATACAAGGGGAGCCAAAGAATATTCTCAAGTATTAGCAGTTGAGTTGTCAATTCAACCACACCTAGATAACTTAGTATCTGCAGCAAAGTATTTAGTAGCAAAGTAATATGGGAGTAACGGTAACGGTAACAAAAGTAATATTTTTGGGTTTTGTAGTGATGGTAACAGTAGCAACGGAAAAGTAAATAAGCGGAGAACAATATATGAAAAGCTCGTAGGCATTGGATCGGTGATGGAGAATATGCCGGATGCGGTTCATCATGTAACAATCATAACATAGGGTGGCACCGAACTAGCTCCAATTCATTAATGTAATGTAGGCATGTATTCCGAATATAGTCATACGTGCTTATGGAAAAGAACTTGCATGACATCTGTTGTCCTACCCTCCCGTGGCGGCGGGGTCCTAATGGAAACTAAGGGATATTAAGGCCTCCTTTTAATAGAGAACCGGACCAAAGCATTAACACATAGTGAATACATGAACTCCTCAAACTAAGGCCATCACCGGGAGTGGTCCCGATTATTGTCACTTCAGGGTTGCCGGATCATAACACATAGTAGGTGACTATAGACTTGCAAGATAGGATCAAAAACTCACATATATTCATGAAAACATAATAGGTTCAGATCCGAAATCATGGCACTCGGGCCCTAGTGACAAGCATTAAGCATAGCAAAGTCATAGCAACATCAATCTCAGAACATAGTGGATACTAGGGATCAAACCCTAACAAAACTAACTCGATTACATGATAAAACTCATCCAACCCATCACCGTCCAGCAAGCCTACGATGGAATTACTCACGCACGGCGGTGAGTATCATGAAATTGGTGATGGAGGATGGTTGATGATGACGATGGCGACGGATTCCCCTCTCCGGAGCCCCGAACGGACTCCAGATCAGCCCTCCCAAGAGAGTTTAGGGCTTGGCGGCGGCTCCGTATCGTAAAACGCGATGAATCTTTCTCTCTGATTTTTTCTCCCCGAACACGAATATATGGAGTTGGAGTTGAGGTCGGTGGAGCTCCAGGGGGCCACGAGGCAGGGGGCACGCCCAGGGGGGCAGGAGCGCCCCCCCACCCTCGTGGACCGGAGGTGGGCCCCCTCGCCTTGATTCTTTCGCCAATATTTTTAATATTTTCCAAAAATAAGTTCCGTGGAGTTTCAGGTCATTCCGAGAACTTTTGTTTCTGCACATAAATAACACCATGGCAATTCTGTTGAAAATAGCGTCAGTCCGGTTTAGTTCCATTCAAATCATGCAAGTTAGAGTCCAAAACAAGGGCAAAAGTGTTTGGAAAAGTAGATACGACGGAGACGTATCATGGGGACCTTAGGCTTCGAGCCTGTCATGCTGGCAGGGAAGACAATGCGAGGTGCTTCCTGCCTTGAAGCTTCAGCTTGGGCCACAACAGGCATCTTCTTCTGTTTGGCAGCCATCTTGGGGTCAATGTCTGGACGCCCAAGTGCCTTGCGCTTCTCTACCTCATTGTGTGCTTGAACACATTTCTCTGTGAAGTATTGCATCCGCTCTCTTGAACCTTTTGCTTCTTCACGCTTCTTGTGAAACATATCTTTGAGCTCATGCAACGTTTTCTTGAAGCTTTGAACATCTGCCACACTGAGCTTGGCCATGTTCTTCTTGAAATGAGCCTTCTCATAATCAATTTTGTTTTTCAGCTCGACAATCTTCTGAGCCAAGGCCAACTCATTAGCGATGGCTCCGTGGAAGGTGACGCTGATGTCAACTGGTAGCTGAAGATCATCAATGCTGAGGCTGGGATATTCAAACCACTCGTCAATGAAGTTATTCAGAATATCCACGTCAAAGAGGGGCAGATCATTGAAGATCTCTGCCTCTTGCTTGCTCTTGATCAGTAGCTAAGGGCATCATCACCAAGATCTTCATCGCTGGATAGATCAATGGTTTCATCTTCGTTCCTCAGAACGGCAGCTGGAGTAAGTTCATGCCCAGAAATCTTCATGGGCTTCTTCTTGGACTTCTCCGTCTTCTTGGAGACATGAGAGAGATCTTCTGATTGCACACTGGGTTCAGGAGGTGCAGTTGCCAATGGTTTCACACTCGAAGCACTTGGTGTGGCAGAGGGCTTCGAAGCCTTTGTTTTCTTCTTCTGCGGCTTAGGTGGAGCTAGCGCATCTTCAGAGTCTGCGTCATCACCTGATTGCTCCACTGTGGCCCTCTGAGCAGCTATATGAGAGAGAAGGCCATCAAAGTTGTCGAAGGGGCCGATGACATTGGGATTGGAATCGCCTGTGCCATCAGCCCTTGGAGCAGACGAACCAGGGTTGAAGTTGATGCCAAGATTTTTCTTGTTCTTCACAGCAGAATCTTTTGCAAACTGATAGTTGAGCTTGAAAAGATTGTCTTCATAAAACCATAACATAGATGATGGGTCGGCATTTTCTGGCTTCGGTCTGCATACCATGCATGAGTAGAAGCCTTGAGCAATGGCTTCGGACTTGGACTTGAGCTGAAGATTTCTGTATAGAATATCCCCCCATGGGCGCTTGATTGCGTTCTTTTCAGCATATTCAGCAGTCACAAATCTGTATTTGAACCATTCTTCTGCCCAATATCTTCGAATCCATTGGATTCGGGTCTTGCGCTGATTGTAATTCTCTTTAGGATATGTCTTGTACATTTCAAATAGATCTGGTGGCAAGTCCTTGGCTGTATCCCCATGATGCTACCTTCTGCCCTTTCGTGCAGATTTGTCAGTTGCCATAATATTCAGACTGAAGGGCTTCAATACAGTGAATGGCTTCCTTTTGCTGGTTAGATAGGACCTGGCTTCTGGTGAGTGAATATGAAGTTGTAGGAACTCCACAAATGAATGCAGACTATGAGAACCAAGGGATTCTCCCACGGACATGTACCTGTGACAGCATTAGAGGTGCGAGGGAAGGGGAAGAGGTCATATGCATTCTCAGAAGATTTTGAAGATAAATCAGTTTGAAGACATTGACCCCATAGCGCGAAGACATTCACTTATATGATGAGAGTTGGTTCCAGATTTGTACGGATCCATGAATAAGTACAAGTGAGGAATCTAACTAGTTGTGAAGCATAAGTGAATATACTTGGCAATATATGAGATACATAAGAGAGAAAAAATCCAGATTCGGAAGTTAAGAAACCACTTTTGGTTGAAGTGGATGGATCTGACGGATCAAAAAGGCAGTGAAAAGTAAGTTTTAATTACCGCTTGACGAACTGCTAGACAAGGCGAAGAGAGAGGCCGAGTAGTTCAATCTCCCGTGCCCTAACTTGGCAACGGAAGACACCAATGGCGGCGAAGGAGAGGGCGAGGTCCGCGACCGGCGTGAGGACGGCGTCGAAGAAGTCACGGCAGCTAAGCACTTCGTCTCCGGCGTCGACGCGAGCTAGCGGAGGCGCTAGGGTTTGTGCGAGGTGGCAAGGTGGGAGAAGAGATAATGACCGCGGTGATTTGTGTATTTATAAGGAAAGGGACAGCACAGCGTAATTACATAGGTGCCCCTGGCGGTTCACATCTGAAGGACACGTGGCATGCATGCAACTCATTGGAAGTTGTTCCATGTTCCCACGCACGCCTGGATTGTCGGGTGGTCGTTCCGGCTTCTCCGGTTTTCAGGCGATAAGGTTATAGCATTAAAACAGATTCAACTTTTATCTCTTTGTCTTCTGCTGACAAGGACTCAGAGAAGACAATCGACAGTTTCAATAGAATGCATATGATTTGGATAGATAGAATATGAGGTAGAAGCATAGAGGGGGTTAGCGTCCGATCACATTTACTTAGATCAAGAAGATTCAAACATGAAGCCATAGCTATAAGTGAATGCTGTAGAGGACAGAACACGAATATCTGTATATATCAGTATAAGACCAAATCAACATTGTGAAGATAAACGCGAAGATAAATCAAAGTTGAAGACAAACCAAATGCGAAGACTATGCAATTGTGACGCCAATCAAGAAATTTCAAACAAGAGTTTGGTGGTGGCGTTACCCACTGTATAGAAAGTATTAGACCCAGACACGGCGCAAAATTATCGTGGCGCTCCGAAGTCAAATTCCGTGTTAATGTATTCACACTTAGAGTGTATGTCTTCATTGTTTGAAGATATACGTTACTTCATGTGTTGCACATCTAAGTCATCAACATGCATAAGCGTTAGGATGTGTGTCCAATTACATGACATTTGAGGATTCTAAGATATTTAGCTCACGCCGCAACTTGCAAAACTTTTTCTCATCTAAGGGCTTTGTGAAGATATCTGTCAATTGCTCTTCTGTCGGGTGGTAGGTGCGGCATATGCCAACGGGTGGCTTATCATTGTGGGAGCCAGTAAGACGTCGCCGGTGCCTGGAAACGGGATGAGGCGAAGACATGCTCGCCGGCGAATCTTACCCAGGTTCAGGGCTCTCCGTGGAGATAACACCCCTAATCCTGCTCTGCGGGGCCTCCGCATGATCACTAGATCAGAACGAGTAGCTACAAGTGCTCCTTGAGCTTTTGGGTTCAAGGGAGAAGAAGAGCAAGTCTAGCTCTCGCTTCCCTCTCTATATGGTGTGTGTGTTACTCTAAGAAGCCAACCCTTTGCATGGGTGCCCCAGGGGGTTCATATAGGCCTACCCCCCGGGGGTACAATTGTAATCCAGCTGGGCGCGGGTCCCAGTCGTCAGTGTCTGCGCTCGCCGGCTTCTCCGCCGGCCATTGGGGCCCGCCGACTGGTGGGTCCCACCGGCCGCCGGCCTCTTGGTCGACAGGCCGGCCCCACCGCCTGGGGGTCTTGTCGGCGGTTGTTTACTGTAGCCTCGCCCCTGATGATGAGGGCTTTGTCGAGGTAAGCATGGCTACAGTGTGCCGCCTCGAGGGCTCTCACTGTAGCCTTACCTCGTCTTGTCTCCTTAATGTGGCACATCATTTGAGGGAGGGGGGTAGCCGGCTTCTGGGGGCCGGCTGCGCCCCTGGACGACTGGGGGAGGCCGGGCCGCCTTCGTGCCTCTCTCTGGCTAAAGGGGCCCACCGCCCGCGGGCCATACTGGCGTCTGTCGCGGATGACGTTGAGGCCAGCATGGCTACAGTGCCGAGCCGGACGGGAGATGGCTGACCCGTACGGCGTCCTGTGGCCATGCCTGCCTCGGGATTCGGGGGTAGTGGGCCACACTGTAGCCACACCCCGTCTTGTCACCGTTATGTGGGCGTAGTTTTGGTGGGTTCGGTCTTGGCCGGCTTCTTGGAGTCGGCGTTCTTCATGGCCGGCTCTTGGGAGTCGGCGTTCTCCATGGCCGGCTTCCTGGAGTCGGCCATCTCGTAGTTATCTTGGGGGAGGTTGCTGAGGCTGGGTCGCCTTCTGAGAGTCGGCTCCTGGGGTAGCCGGCCGGGGGAAGGCGGCCCAATGCTTTGAATGCTTGAAGGCTCAAATGGCCTGATAATTTTTGAAGATCCAGGGGTAGTCGGTTAGGCTACCCGTGGCCATTTACTCCGACAGTAGTCCCCGAAGCTGATTGAGCTTCGAGGTTGGGTGGGAGTCGAGAAGCTCGGTCAGCTTCCTATCTTGACGAGCCGGCAGCTGGGAGCCGGCTTCGGTTGGGTGCGCCGTCTCGGCGAATTTTTTTGTAGTCGGAGAGCGGGAGCCTGCCAGCGCGCACACCGGGCCGCGGGCCGGCCACTTGCCGCCTGCGAACCACGTGGCATCCCTTGGCTAAAAATCCTGCCAGCCCACGCGCGCGACGGGACGTCGCCGCAGGTCGGTGGCCCGCCACGCCTACGCCCGGGCCCAGGCGCGGATTCTCTGCGGTCCAAAGCCGCCCTCACGTCTTCCTGCGGCGGTTTCGGCACGCCTTTAGGGCGTAATAATCGAGAGGCGTGGGGGGAGTGGGTGCAGTTAATCCCACGTCTCACCCCACGCCCTGCCTCCTCGGCTTCACCATGCGAAGCTATAAGTAGGGGGAGGGGGAGAGCGGCAGGCGCTCGCACGCCCCTCCCCTCTCCGCCGTCTTCTTCCTTCTGCTCTTTCTTGCGACAGCGCCTCGCCGCCGCACCGCTCTACCACACGATCCTCCACCGCCGCGCTTATTCTCGCTAGTCCTATGCCACGATGCAGTACCGCGAGGATTGGGACGGCTCCAACGTCCATGAGGATCACGTCGAGTTCCTCCGCAAGACGCGGTGGCTGCCCGACGCGCACAAGGTGGAGGTCCGTCTTGCACCGGCGAAGGAGATTACGCCGGAGCCGGAGGAAGGCGAGCGGGTAGTCTTCCGCTCGCATTTCTTGCGCGGCATCGGCTTTCCCGCGAGCGCCTTCTTCCGCTCCTTTCTCGAGTTCTACCAACTCCAGCCACACCACCTCACCCCGAACACGGTGGTGCTGCTGTCCGCCTTCGTCACCTTGTGCGAAGGCTACCTCGGCGTCCTCCCCACCCTCGAGCTCTGAGGGGGTTTCTTCCAGTCCAAGCTGGGCACGCGCATGCATGGTGTGCCGGCTCAGAGTGGCGCCTTCGTCGTGATGCGGAGGGTGAATGCCGACAACCCCTTCCCCGTCATCACGCTGATCCAGTCGGTGAAGCTATGGCAGAAGTGATACTTCTACGTGAAGAACATCGCCCCGCAGGGCGACTACGTCAATCTGCCGGCTTACGTAGCCGGCCCACCAGCAGGCAGGCGGCCCCAGTGGTCCTATCGGGCGGTGACGCTGACGCCGGCTGGAGCCGCAGCTGTCGCCCGACTGCAGGTGATGATCCAGTCGGAGGGCTTGTCGGGGCCCGACCTGCTGGCCGCCTTCGTCACGCGCCGGGTGCTCCCGCTGCAGAGCCGCCCTCATCTGATCTGTCTGATGAGCGGCCAACTCGATCCGAGTCGGATGTGCACCAAAGACATGCCGCACGACGAGGTGGCCCATATGGTGAACTACCTTGCGAACTGCAAGCTCTCCGCAGAGTGGCAGTTCGGCAAGGAGCCATACTGCCGAGCTCACCCGCCGCCCGCGGTATGTTCTCCTTTTCTTTTTCTCTTCTCTCAGTTTTGTCGCCGAGTTCCTTTTGGCCGACTCTGACTAGTCGGCGGGTCGGACGCGGAGCGCCGATTCGTCCCCGACCGGACGGAGCATGATCTGGAGGACCCCGACTTGGGGGCGGCCGCTATGGACGACAACACCGAGGCGGGCGGTGGCCAAGCCGGCGGCGAGGCAGGCGGCTCCGGGCTTGGAGTCAGCTTCGACGACTGGCCGGACGATGACGAGGCTGAAGTCGTCCCACGCCGCCAGCCTGCGCCTGGCCACGGCGCGGGTTCCTCCACCACGCCGCCTGCTCGGGGCGGCGGGCAAAAGCGTCGTGCCGCGTCGGGCTTGTTCGGCAGTCAGCCGAAGAAGCCCAAAGGCGGGGCAGCGGTGACCAGGCGGGAGGACGCGGCCATGAAGGCGGCCCGCTTCCGCAAGGCGGTGAAGCAGCCGCAGACGGTGTCGGCTTAAGTATATACTCCTTCGTGTATTCTTTTTTCTTTCTTTTCTCTGGTAGCTCCTGAGTCCTTGTCTTTTCTCCAAAAAACCAGGGCTCCATTGTCGCTCGAGCGGGCTGTTGCCGCCTCCGTCGTTGGGTCGCCGGGAGGATCTGGGAGCACTACTCGCCGCGTGGACCCCCGTGCCGATCTTCAGGCGGCGACGGAGCGGAACGTGCGGGAGGCGCGGGAGGAGCGGGAGGCGCGGGAGGCGGAGCATTGAGGGCGGCCGCCGCCAAGGCGGCACAGGAGGAGGAGGCGGCGAAGGCGCGCGCTGACGCCGCAGCCTAGGCCCAAGCGGAGGCTGCGGCTGTGGCGATGGCGCAGGGGGCCTTGCTGGTCACCCCACTGTGCGTCACGGCGCCTGGGGCCCTGGATCCCCCGCCAGAAGAAGCCGGCGGTGACCAGCCGGGGCTGGAGAGGGAAGACGACATCGTCATCCTGGAGAGGGTGGCGGCACCGGCCCCGCCGACTGGGCGGCTCAAGGCGGCCGGCCTGATCTGCTGCCTGTGTAATCGGCCGGGGGCGAGCCGGCCGCGAGGACTGATCTGGCGGTCCGGACATCGTCGCGCCAGCGCACGGGGAAGGCCGCATCAGAGCCGCAGAGGGCTGCATCGGAGCCGCAGCTGGCCGCGGGCTCCAGCTCGTCGGCCCAGGATATGGAGGCGGCCAGCGCCAGCTCGGGGTGGACGCCGGGTGGAGGGACGGCCATGATGAATGTGGCCGCGCAGGACGTCCGGACCCAGCTCCAAGCCCAGGCTACGGCGCTGAGGAAATACAACGACGAGTTCCTTGCGACGCGGGCGGCCATCCGGGTTAGTCTTCTTATCTTGCCTTTTTGACCTTGGTTTCTTCCGTGGGGGCGCGTCAGCGCACCCACTGGGTGTAGTCCCCGAGTTCCGAGTCGGCTGCTGAGCAGGCGGCTTGGAACTTCTTAGCGGATCTAGTTTTGCTATTCTTGCTCTTACTTCGCTCTTCTGCCTGTCTTGCAGGACTACCACAATCTTCGCGCGGCTGCCTTCAACTCCCAGGCTCGGGAGCTGACCCAGAAGACCGCCGACCTATCTGAGAGCCGGGGTAAGTGCTTCGTCCTTTATCTCACGTGGGGGCGCGCGCACCCACTGGGTGTAGTCCCCGAGATTCGGGCCGACTGCTGAGCAGTCGGGTCGGATCTTCCTTGACGACTTCTTCTTATTGCTTCTTCTTTCTCTGCCGTCCGTGCAGCGGCCAACGCCAGTCTAAGGGAGCAGCTGGGAGGGTCTCAGGCCGCCCTTCGTGCTAAGGAGGCCGAGTTTGCCGCCTTGGTGCAGGAGCGTAACCGCCTGGCCAAGAGGTTGGCCGACCAGGAGGAGAGCCACAAGGCGGCTCTAAAGGCGGTGCAGGATAGCGAAGCCGCCCTTCAAGCCGAGTATGAGACAGAGGCGGCTGGCTGGGCCGAAGCGAGGCAGACGTTGATCAATTCCTACAGCCAGATCGAAGATTTGGTTGACGGTAAGCCGCCTTCTTCTTCGTCCTTTCTTGCCGCTTGCCGCTTTTGGCTGGTTTTCTGACTTGGTGTTTTCTCTTCTTTCTCTTTCTTTCTTGCGCAGAGTACTTCCCTGGCTACTCTACTGCCGCCAACTAGATCATCGAGGCTCGCCGCGAGGCATGGAGGCAGGCTGGCGCCGAGATTGCACCAAACGCTAGCCGGTCGCTGGAGGAGCAGCTCTTGGCGATCCAGGCCCGCCTCCAGCCGGCTCATCGACTGCTCCACCGGCTTCAACGTGTCGGGGCGCAGGTGTTGGCCGCCCTCTGGCCTGGCGAAGTGGTTCCCCGCACCCCCAGTCGGACTGCCGACTGGCTGGAGGTGGCGGTCGGCCGCTTCGAAGCCTGGAAAGCTTCGGCGGCTCGGTCCGGCGCCAAGCGGGCACTGGAGTTCGTCAAGGCCTGGTATCCCGGCCTGAGTCTGGACCAGCTGGCTACCTGGCGGCAGCAGGCCGACACGGAGCTGGAGCCGGCGCGGCCGGCTATCATCCGGCGGGCTTCGGCAATCGCCGACTACACCGACACCAGCGCCTTCGCCCCTGAGGTAGATGACAACGGTGTTGCCCAGCCGGAGGAATGGTTTGGGCTGAACCCGGCAGACGGCGAAGACTCGGCGGAGGAGATCGACTCCAGCGACGAGGGCGAAGAGGAGGAGGAGGAGGGTGAAGACGCCGGGCCGGATGGTGGAGCGGCCGGCCAGCCTCAGCTTGACCGTGCCTCCAGCAACACAGCACGCGCGGGTGCGCCGCCTGCCACCGGCGGT
Organism: Triticum aestivum; assembly: GCF_018294505.1. NCBI lineage: Eukaryota > Viridiplantae > Streptophyta > Magnoliopsida > Poales > Poaceae > Triticum > Triticum aestivum. The sequence continues at coordinate 101,105,182 of NC_057814.1, read as the reverse complement.
GATCAAGCCGAGACCCACCAGCCGGCCACTCCTTCAGCCGGTGATGCCGTCTCCACTGACCAACCCGGCTCCCACACCACGCCTTTAGTCTAGTCTGCTATCTTTTTCCTGTCTTATCACTTTTGGAACAATATTTTGTTAAGTTTGCACAATTCCACCCACTGGGGGTGTATTCGAACTATGTCGATTGCCGGCCTGTTGGGGGCTTTATATGTATATAAGACTATGCAAGTGTTTGGCTTTTCCTTGTTCTTTGCTTTTCATCCTTCTGCTGTTTCCTTTGCCGCCCTCCCTTGGTTGCCGCCTCCCCAGTCAGGCAGTTGCTCTGCAATCTGTGGCTGGAGAAGTGCTTGGCCAATTGGGAGGGCAAGTACTCTAGCTTTGTTGGATTATAGCGAAGTGTTTGGGAAGCCGGCCAGCCGGCTGTTCTGACAGCTGGCAAGCGTGGTCGGAGGCCGTCTTTTCGCTATACAAGTTCATTAGTCCTTAGCCGTTTTTCGTGTGGGCATCCTTTCTGCCTTGGCTCTTGCTAGTCGGACAGTCGGTTCTTCGAGCTGCGACTTTCAACAAGAGAGGACTCGGGAGCCGGCACACTACTTGTCTGACTTCAGGTAGAACTTTAATATAGCTTAAGGCGGCCAGTCCCCGGGCCGACTAGTCGAACCCGGTGCCAGACAGGAAATCAAATGTAATAATACATTCATGGATATGACACTCGTCACTCATAGATAAATGAAGGCAGTCCCCGAGTGCTCCTCGGGGGGCCTGTTGTTTCGTACTTAATACAAAAGGGTAGCATGATACATACTGCTTTCAACTGTAAAATCTTCTCAGGAGGTTCGCGTTCCATGGTCGCTCCGACTCCTTGCCGGAGTCATCCCTCTTGCGTGCTCTTGGTTTTTGCGCGTCGATCAAGTAGTAGGAGTCGTTGCCTAGTGCCTTGCTGATGACGAAAGGGCCTTCCCAGGGGGCCGAGAGCTTGTGCTGGCCGGCTGTTCGCTGGATCAGCCGAAGCACAAGGTCGCCCTCCTGGAAAGATCTTGGCTTGACCTTGCGGTTGTGGTAACGGCGCAACCCCTGCTGGTAGATGGCGGACCGGCTGAGTGCTAACAGCCGGCCTTCTTCCAGTAGGTCGACACCGTCTTCTCTTGCTTCCTTGGCCTTCGCCTCCGTGTACATGGTGATCCGAGGCGAGTCGAACTCGATGTCGGTTGGGATGACAGCCTCGGCACCATATACAAGGAAGAATGGAGTGAAGCCGGTTGACTTGTTAGGGGTAGTACGCAGACTCCAGAGGACAGCCGGCAGCTCATCGAGCCAGCAGCCGGCCGATCGCTCCAGTGGTACAACCAGTCGGGGCTTGATGCCGGAGAGGATGAGTCCATTTGCTCGCTCGACCTGGCCGTTTGACTGCGGGTGGGCAACGGACGCTAAGTCCAGTCGGATACCCTGCATCGCGCAGAAACGTGCCAGCGCTCCTTTGGCAAAGTTTGTGCCGTTGTCAGTGATGATGCTGTGCGGTACGCCGTACCAAGTAGTGATGTCAGTGATGAATGTCACGGCAGTCGGCCCGTTCAGCTTCTTGATCGGCTTCGCTTCGATCCACTTGGTGAACTTGTCCACGGCGACAAGCAGATGTGTCAAGCCGCCGCGGGCTGTCTTGAAAGGGCCCACCATGTCCAATCCCCAGACGGCAAAGGGCCAGGTGAGGGGAATGGTCTTGAGTGCAGAAGCCGGCAGGTGTTGCTTGGAACTGAAAACTTGGCATCCTCTGCAGCTCTTGACTATCTCTTTGGCATCTTCCAAAGGAGTCGGCCAAAAGAAACCGTGGCGGAAAGCTTTGGCCACAAGTGATCTTGAGGCTGCGTGGTGGCCGCATTCGCCTTGATGGATATCCTTGAGGATTGCCACTCCTTTTTCTGGCTCGACACAGCGCTGGAAGACTCCAGTGACGCTGCGCTTGACAAGCTCTCTGTTGATTATTGCATATGCTCCGGTTCGTCGTTGCACTAGTCTTGCTGAGATCTCATCAGCCGGCAGCTCTCTGCTGACTAGGAACTCGAGGATGGGCTGGGCCCATGATGGAGCTGTGACTTCTTCTTCTGTTAGGACGGCCATCATGACTCGGGTGGGTGGGTCGGGTGGCGTGGAATTGGAGTCGGCCACCGCTTCTTGTGATGCTGCAGTCCTCGGGCCGACTGCTGCAGTCCCCGGGCCAGGTTCTGAAGTCCCCGGGCCGGGTGCGACTACGGCAGTCCCGGGGCCAGTTGTCGAAGTCCTCGTGCCGCCTGCGGGGTTCCTCCAGTCGTATCCGGCTGCATCGGGGACAGGCGGTACGAAGATAGAGTCCGACTCTGGAGACGGCTTGATGGACGGCTTGAGGAGGCGCTGGAGGGAGACGCCGGTCGGTATAGCCTGTCGGGTGGAGCCAATCCATGCCAGGGCATCTGCCTGGTCGTTGTCGGCCCTTGGTACGTGAAGGAACTCGCACCCTTCAAAGTACCCACTGATCTGCTGGACGAGGAATCGATAGCTCGCCATGTTTGCATCCTTGGCGTCCCAGTCGCCAGACGACTGCTGGACCACCAAGTCTGAGTCGCCATAACACAGGATCCGGCGTATGCCGAGTTCTTTGGCTAGCCGGAGCCCATGTATGAGCGCCTCGTACTCGGCCACGTTGTTGGAGGTGGCGAAGTGGATTTGCAGCGTGTATCTGAGTTTGTCGCCTTTGGGAGAGGTGAGGACGATGCCGGCTCCCAAGCCGGTGCACATCTTGGACCCGTCGAAGTGCATCCGCCAATGGGTAGAGTCGGGAGCCGGCGGTAGGTACTGGGTCTCGGCCCAGTCGACGAGGAAGTCGACCAATGCTTGGGACTTGATGGCGGTGCGGGGTTGGTAGAAGATTGTGTATGGTGCCAACATAATGGCCCATTTAGCCAACCGGCTGGATGCATCCCGGCTGCCTATGATCTCGGCAAGCGGGGCGGTGCACACGACCGTGATGGGATGCTCTTGGAAGTAGGGCTTCAGCTTCTTGGCGGCGAAGTACACCCCATAGCACATCTTCTGGTAGTGCGGGTAGTTTTGCTTTCAGCTGGATAGTAATTCGCTTAGATAATACACTGGCCTTTGAACTAGCTGGGCTCGGCCTTCTTCCGGGCGCTGGACCACGACAACTGTACTGACCACTCGGCTAGTCGCGGCAATGTAGAGGAGCATGGGCTCCTTCTCAGTCGGTACCGCCAGGACAGGTGGAGTGGTCAGCATCTTCTTCAGCTCATGGAAGGCTTGGTCATTCCACTCGAAGTGAGTGGACTTCTTCATGAGTCGGTACAGGGGGAGAGCCTTCTCTCCTAGCCGGCTCATAAAGTGGTTTAGGGAGGCCAAGCACCCGGTGAACTTCTGCACGTCTCGCAATTTGGTGGGAATCTCCATCCTCTCGATGGCCTTGATCTTCATAGGGTTGCACTCGATGCCGCGTTCAGAGACCAGAAAGCCTAACAGCTGGCCGGCTGGTACTCCGAACACGCATTTTTCGGGGTTGAGCTTGATTTGGAATCGGCGCAAGTTGGCGACTGTTTCTTTGAGGTCGTCCAGCAGGGTGCCGCGCTTCTCTGTCTTCACCACAATGTCGTCTACGTAGACGTGGGCATTTCTGCCGAGTTGCTTGAGGAGGCATTTCTGCATGCAACGCTAAAAAGTGGCACCGGCATTCCTTAGGCCGAATGTCATAGTCAGGTAACATAAAGCTCCGAATGGTGTGATGAAGGCAGTCTTCAGTTGGTCTGCTGGGTCCAACTTGATTTGATGGTACCCTAAGTAGGCATCCAAAAAACTCAACAGCTCGCATCCGGCTGTGGAGTCTATCACTTGGTCAATCCGTGGCAAAGTAAGCGGATCCTTGGGGCAGGCCTTGTTGAGGCTGGTGTAGTCTATACACATACGCCACTTGTTATTCTTTTTCAAAACCAAGACTGGGTTGGCACGCCACTCTGGAAAAAATACTTCCATAATAAAGCCAGCGGCGAGGAGCCTGGCTTTCTCTTCTCCTACCATTCTTCGCTTCTCTTATGACAGTCGGCGGAGGGGCTGCTTGACCGGCTTTGCGTCGGCTCGGACGTGCAATTTGTGCTCGGCGAAATCCTTCGGGACACCCGGCATGTCCTTTGGGGACCATGCAAAGATGTCTCGATTCTCACGGAGGAAGTCGACGAGCTCGCCTTCCTATTTACTGTCCAGGTTTGCCCCAATGACAGCAAACCTTTCCGGATTCTCTGGGTCCAGACGTATCTTCTTCGTCTCCTTGGCCGGCTGGAAGGAGCCCTGCGCATCATAATCTTTGGGGTTGGGGGACAAAGCCGGCTGCTTGCCGGCCATGGCCACAACCCGTTCCAGCATCTTCTTCTCTTCTGCCACTACGAGGGACTCGGCCAGCCGACTGCTGGCCATGGCGCACTCGATGGACTTCTTGTAGTCGCCGGCTACGGTGATGATCACCTTCGATCTCGGCATCTTCATCTTTAGGTAGGCGTAGTGGGGCACAGCCATGAACTTGGCCAGAGCAGGTCGGCCAAGCAAAGCATGGTAGGGGCTCTCCAGATCCACTACCTCAAACAAGATCGCTTCTCGGCGAAATGATCCTTGTCTCCAAAGAGAACGTCCATCTTGATCTTTCCGATCGGGGAACAAGACAAGCCGGGCACGATGCCATGGAACACGGTCCGGCTTGGCATGAGCTGCTTCGCCTTGATGTTCAGCTTCTCCATGGTATCGCGGTACAGTATATTGATACTGCTTCCACCATCAATGAGGACGCGGGAGAATCGGGCAGCTTGCCTCTCCGTCGCGAGGGTGACATCCAAGACTAGTGCATAGGAGCCAGGGGATGGCATCACCTCTGGGTGGTCAGCCTGGCTCCAGTTGATGGGCTTCTCAGACCAGTGCATGAACTCGGGAGCGCTAGAGGCGACTGCGTTGACCTCTTGATGCTGATGGCGCCGACTACGCTGGTCTTCAACTTGGCTTGTGAAGACGACGTAGGCGGCGTGCTCTTCAGGGAACTCATCTTGAATGGCTCCGACTGCCGGCCGAGCCGCCGGCTGCTGGGGGCGCTGGAGGCGGCGGGCCGGGAGGCGGAGGCGGCACCAGCCCCTCGCCCTTGGAGATTCGCGTGAGCCAGTGGCACTTTCGGGTCGTGTGGTTGGACGGCTTCGCGCCGCTGTGGAACTTGCAGGGGGCGTCGATAGTCTGCTCGTAGGAGAAAGCCGGCTGCCAAGCCGGCCTGCCACCCTTCTTCTTGGGAACGGGCCGTTCTTCGGGTTGCTCATCTTCAACTGTGGCCACCTGCCGACTGGTGGAAGGCGGCATAGGGGCCTTGCGCTTGTGGGCCTCGGTGAGGCGTCTCATGGAGGCTATCTTCTGGCCTTCCGCGATGAGGGCGAGGCGGCGTGCCTCCAAGGTCTCGGTGTCGGCGTCGGCCGGGATGGGGACGGATAAGTCGTGCATCACCGCTTGCAGGGCGTCGTGGGCGTTCTTGCCCGAGTTGACGACGTGACTGATGACAACACTTCGTGATAGCGCTGCGCTGCGCTGTTAGCTCGAGGGAGAGGGTCGTCGAAGACCCACCACGTCGGAGGGGTAGGCGTCGAGCGATGCCGTGTCGGAATCGACAAGCATCGGGTCGGTGGAGCCGACCGACTCCAAGTCTGCAGCAGGCTCGCTGGAGACGTGAATTGGTCGAGGAGGCTGACGAGGCAGGCTCTCGGGGTAGTCCGTGCCCGGCGTCGGACGCGGGCTCGTCGGAGATGCGAGCCTCGCGAGCAGATCGGCGAGGCGGCTCGCCGCGCAGGCGTCGTCGACGCCTTGCAGCACGTCGGGGCAAACGCCATCGGGCGCAGCAGGCTGGCTGCGCTCGCGGGGGAGAAAAAGGGTTCCCGTCCAGAACAGGTCTCCGGACGACGGTGCACCTGGCCCCACGGTGGGCGCCAAATGTTGGGTGGTAGGTGCGACATATGCCAACGGGTGGCTTATCATTGTGGGAGCCAGTAAGACGTCGCCGGTGCCTGGAAACGGGATGAGGCGAAGACATGCTCGCCGGCGAATCTTACCCAGGTTCGGGGCTCTCCGTGGAGATAACACCCCTAATCCTGCTCTGCGGGGCCTCCGCATGATCACTAGATCAGAACGAGTAGCTACAAGTGCTCCTTGAGCTGTTGGGTTCAAGGGAGAAGAAGAGCAAGTCTAGCTCTCGCTTCCCTCTCTATATGGTGTGTGTGTAACTCAAAGAAGCCAACCCTTTGCATGGGTGCCCCAGGGGGTTCATATAGGCCTACCCCCCGGGGGTACAATTGTAATCCGGCTGGGCGCGGGTCCCAGTCGTCAGTGTCTGCGCTCGCCGGCTTCTCCGCCGGCCATTGGGGCCCGCCGACTGGTGGGTCCCGCCGGCTGCCGGCCTCTTGGTCGACAGGCCGGCCCCACCGCCTGGGGGTCTTGTCGGCGGCTGTTTACTGTAGCCTCGCCCCTGATGACGAGGGCTTTGTCGAGGTAAGCGTGGCTACAGTGTGCCGCCTCGAGGGCTCTCACTGTAGCCTTACCTCGTCTTGTCTCCTTAATGTGGCACATGTTTCGAGGGAGGGGGGTAGCCGGCTTCTGGGGGCCGGCTGCGCCCCTGGCCGACTGGGGGAGGCCGGTCCGCCTTCGTGCCTCTCTCTGGCTAAAGGGGCCCACCGCCCGCAGGCCATACTGGCGTCTGTCGCGGATGACGTTGAGGCCAGCATGGCTACAGTGCTGAGCCGGACGGGAGATGGCTGACCCGTATGGCGTCCTGTGGCCATGCCTGCCTCGGGATTCGTGGGTAGTGGGCCACACTGTAGCCACACCCCGTCTTATCATCGTTATGTGGGCGTAGTTTTGGTGGGTGCGGTCTTGGCCGGCTTCTTGGAGTCGGCGTTCTTCATGGCCGGCTCTTGGGAGTTGGCGTTCTCCATGGCCGGCTTCCTGGAGTCGGCCATCTCGTAGTTATCTTGGGGGAGGTTGCTGAGGCTGGGTCGCCTTCTGGGAGTCGGCTCCTGGGGTAGTCGGCCGGGGGAAGGCGGCCCAATGCTTTGAATGCTTGAAGGCTCAAATGGCCTGATAATTTTTGAAGAGCCAGGGGTAGTCGGTTAGGCTACCCGTGGCCATTTACTCCGACATCTTCAGTGTTGATGTGAATGATATTAATATCTTCCTTCAGCACATGATCTCTGAGAAAGTGATGACGGATCTGAATGTGCTTTGTCTTCGAGTGCTGGACTGGGTTGTTGACAATCTTGATGGCGCTCTCATTATTGCAGTGGAGTGGCACTTGCTTCAGGTGGATGCCATAGTCCTTGAGAGTTTGCTTCATCCATAGAAGCTGAGCGCAGCAAGATCCAGCAACAATGTATTCAGATTCAGCAGTGGAGAGAGACACACAGTTCTGCTTCTTTGAAGACCAACAGACAAGAGATCGTCCAAGAAAGTGACATGTGCCTAATGTGGACTTGCGATCAACCTTGTCACCAGCATAATCAGCATCTGAGAATCCAACTAGATCAAACTCTGAGCCCTTTGGATACCATAATCCTAGTGTTGGGGTGTAAGACAAATATTGAAGAATTCGCTTCACTGCTAGGTGATGCGATTCCTTTGGTGCCGCTTGGAATTGGGCACACATGCAAACGCTAAGCATGATATCTGGCCTAGATGCACATAAATAGAGTAAAGAACCAATCATGGAGCGGTATACCTTTTGATCGAACTCTTTACCATTGTCGTCGGGGCCTAGATGACTTTTGGTTGGCATTGGCGTCGTGTAACCTTTGCAGTCTTGCATTTCAAACTTCTTTAGGCAATCTTTGAGGTATTTCTCTTGAGATATGAGATGTCGTTGCTCTGCTGACGGATTTGAAGACCGAGGAAGAACTTCAGCTCACCCATCATGGACATCTGATATTGCTCTTGCATCATGTGCCCAAACTCATCACTGTATATCTTGTCAGTCCAGCCGAAGATAATGTCATCCACATAGATCTGGCACACAAAAAGTTCACCGTCGTATGTCTTCGTGAAGAGAGTGGGATCCATGGAACCATGTTTGAAGCTTTTGGTCTTCAGGAAGTCTTCGAGTGTGTCATACCAAGCGCGAGGGGCTTGTTTGAGGCCATACAGTGCCTTATTGAGCTTGTATACCATATCAGGATGTTTTGGGTCTTCAAAGCCAGGTGGTTGTGCAACGTATACTTCTTCTTCAATCTTCCCATTGAGAAAAGCACTCTTCACATCCATTTGGTACAGGAGGATGTTGTGATGGTTGGCATAGGCTAGCAGTATGCGAATGGCTTCAAGCCTAGCCACCGGAGCAAATGTTTCATCGAAATCAATCCCTTCAACTTGAGTGTATCCTTGAGAAACGAGACGAGCCTTGTTTCTGACAACTTGACCATGCTCATCTTGTTTGTTGCGACAGATCCATTTGGTGCCTATTATATTGTGCTTGCGAGGATCAAGACGCTTGACCAGCTCCCATACATTGTTCAGATCGAACTGTTGAAGCTCTTCTTGCATAGCTTGAATCCATTCAGGTTCCATGAAGGCTTCAGCAACTTTCTTGGGTTCAGATATGGAGATAAATGCAAAGTGCCCATAGAAATTAGCTAGCTTTGTTGCTCTTGAACGAGTGAGGGGACCAGGTGCATTAATGCTATCAAGTATCTTGTCAATCTGTGCTTCATTTGCAACACGAGGATGAACTGGACGAAGAGTTTGCCCTTGCTAATCATTGTCTTCATTTTCAGCATTGGCTTCAGGCTGAGCAGTATCTTCAGGTTGACTCGGTGCTGAAATGATAAGATCTTCTTCAGCCTGTGCCTCTAAAGGTATGATTTCTCCAGTTCCCATAAGTTTGATCGATTCACTAGGTGGGACTTCATCTAGCACATTTGGCAGGTGCTCTCTTTGCGAGCCTATAGTCTCATCGAACCGCACATCGACAGTTTCAACCACTTTATAGTGAAAGAGGTTGAAGACTCTGTAGGAGTGCGAATCCTATCCGTAGCCAAGCATAAAACCTTCATGTGCTTTCGGTGCAAATTTTGAAGTGTGATGTGGATCCTTGATCCAGCACCTAGCACCAAATACTCTGAAGTAACTGACATTTGGCTTCTTACCAGTTAGGAGCTCATAGGATGTCTTCTTTAGAAGCTTGTGAAGATAAACACGGTTGATGACGTGGCATGCAGTATCAATAGCTTCAGGCGAGAACTTCCTTGGAGTCTTGTACTCATCAAGCATCGTCCGAGCCATCTCAATGACTGTTCTATTATTGCGCTCCATGGTGCCATTCTGCTGAGGTGTGTATGGAGCTGAGAACTCATGAGTGATGCCCAATGTATCAAGATAAGTGTCGAGGCCGGTGTTTTTGAACTCTGTGCCGTTGTCACTTCTGATGTGCTTGATCTTGATGCCATAGTTCGTCATGGCAGGATTGGCGAATCGTCTGAAAACATCCTGCACTTCATTATTGTAATGGATTATATGCCACCATGTGTATCAAGAATAATCATCAACAATGACGAAGCCATAGAGGAAAGCAGTGGTAGTGAGAGTAGAGTAGTGAGTAGGGCCAAATAAGTCCATTGAAGTAGCTCGAAGGGTTGAGATGTCATCATGATTGTCTTCGAAGGATGTTTGGCCCTTGTCATCTTTCCAGCTTCGCAGGCACCACACAGATGATCCTTCTTGAACTTGACGCCCTCGATGCCCATGACGTGTTTCTTCTTCGGGAGTGTGTACAAGTTCCTCATGCCAGCATGCCCTAGCCTCCGATGCCAAAGCCAGCACTCTGACGCCTTTGCTAGAAGACATACGGCCAACTGTGGTCCTGCTGAGAAATCTACCATGTACAAATCGTCCTTTCGATATCCTTCAAAGACTAGAGATTTGTCAGACTCCGTAAGCACAAGGCAACGATATTTGCCAAATATCACAATCATGTTCAAATCACAAAGCATCGAGACAGACATTAAGTTGAAACCAAGGGATTCAGCAAGCATCACTTTATCCATGTGCTGATCCTTTGATATTGCAACTCTACCTAGACCCTATACCTTGCTTTTACCAGTGTCAGCAAATGTAATGTGACTCTTGTCAGATAGACGTAAGGTTGAGTCCATGAGAAGACTTCAATCACCAGTCATGTGGTTAGTGCATCCACTGTCCATAATCCATTCTGAAGCATTTGGTGTCATACCCTACAGTGCAGTTAGGGGGATAGGCTTCACCAATGGTATTGTGAAGCATAAACATTTGACGAACAAGCGGATTATGAAAGTTCAGATCTTGGTTAGGATAGATAGGATGATTGTCAAGGAATCCTAGGACGAAATACATAGTAAGACCATTTGGACATTTATCTTGCGTCCCACAAGATGTTTTAGGTCCCCAGCATAAGCATCAGACGCCTTTGATTTCCGGCTGGAGACCTTTCCCTGCAAAAGAGAGTTAATTTTTCTTAGCCACCCACATCTTCAGGGGTGGCTTAGAAGCAATGAGTCTAAGTGCAGCATCTGAGAACTTTGGCTTTGGAGCCCTAGCAAATAGCCTTGCAGGAGGTGAATAATACTCATAAGAATTAGCAGAATAGTTCTTGGTCTTATGAAGATAGTGGTTTGAAGAAACTCACTCATATTCACAAGTCTGAGTATGGTTTCCCTGCAAAACATTGGCGTTAGGGTGACTCTGGTGAGTCCTTTGTCTGTATGAAGCCTTTGGACAATATGAAGCCTTTGGTCTGGGGTTTGTCTTCTTCCCAGGTGGTGTCATGATGACATTCACAGGAAGATTCTCAAGACAACTTTTGGGTACCCAGATCTTCTTCATAGGTGGTCCATTCCTGCAGTTGGTACCAATATACCTGGCAAACACTTCACAATTCTGATTCTTAAACAGTTTATAGTTTGCATCAAAGGATTCATCAATGATAATCGGGTTAGCACAAGTGAAGCCAGACAAGGTAGATGGATCCATTGAAGGTCCCTTTGCAGCAACCCATGCGGTTTTGGGGTATTGCTCAGGCTTCCAGTAAGAACCATCAACATTCATTTTCCTCTCGAACCCAATGATACGTCTCCAACGTATCTATAATTTCTGATTGTGCCATGCTATTATATTATCCATCTAGGATGTTTTATATGCATTTATATGCTATTTTATATGATTTTCGGGACTAACATATTAACCTAGAGCCCAGTGCCAGTTTCTGTTTTTTCATTGTTTTTGAGTTTTACAGAAAAGGAATACCAAACGAAGTCTAATTGACGTGCCAATTTTTGATGATTTTTATGGACCAAAAGAAGCCCCCGGAGTAAAAGAGTTGGGCCAGAAGAGTCTCGAGCCATCGACATGGGTGGGGGGCGCGCCCTACCCCCTGGGCGCGCCCCCCTATCTCGTGGACGGCTCGGAGAGCCCCCTGACGTGAGACCTACGCCAAAAATTCCTATAAATACAGAAAACTACAGAAAATAACCTGGATCGGGAGTTCCACCGCCGCAAGCCTCTGTAGCCACCGAAAACCAATCGGGACCCTGTTCCGGCACCCTGCCAGAGGGGGGATCCCTCACTGGTGGCCATCTTCATCATCCCGACGCGCTCCATGTCGAGGAGGGAGTAGTTCACCCTCGAGGCTGAAGGTATGTACCAGTAGCTATGTGTTTGATCTCTCTCTCTCTCTCTCTCTCTCTCTCTCTCGTGTTCTGGATGTGGCACGATCTTGATGTATCGCGAGCTTTGCTATTATAGTTGGATCTTATGATGTTTCTCCCCCTCTACTCTCTTGTAATGGATTGAGTTTTCCCTTTGAAGTTATCTTATCGGATTGAGTCTTTAAGGATTTGAGAACACTTGATGTTTGTCTTGCATGTGCTTATCTATGGTGACAATGGGATATTCACGTGATCTACTTGATGTATGTTTTGGTGCTCAACTTGCGGGTTCAGTGACCTTGTGAACTTATGCATTGGGGTTGGCACACGTTTTCGTCTTGACTCACCGGTAGAAAATTTGGGGCACTCTTTGAAGTCCTTTGTGTTGGTTGAATAGATGAATCTGAGATTGTGTGATGCATATCGTATAATCATACCTACGGATACTTGAGGTGACATTGGAGTATCTAGGTGACATTAGGGTTTTGGTTGATTTGTGTCTTAAGGTGTTATTCTAGTATGAACTCTAGGATAGATCGAACGGAAAGAATAGCTTCGTGTTATTTTACTACGGACTCTTGAATAGATTGATTAGAAAGAATAACTTTGAGGTGGTTTCGTACCCTACAATAATCTCTTCGTTTGTTCTCCGCTTTTAGTGACTTTGGAGTGACTCTTTGTTGCATGTTGAGGGATTGTTATATGATCTAATTATGTTATCATTGTTGAGAGAACTTGCACTAGTGAAAGTATGAACCCTAGGACTTGTTTCCTAGCATTGCAACACCGTTTACGCTCACTTTTATCATTAGTTACCTTGCTGTTTTTATATTTTCAGATTACAAAAACCTATATCTACCATCCATATTGCACTTGTATCACCATTTCTTCGCCGAACTAGTGCACCTATACAATTTACCATTGTATTGGGTGTGTTGGGGACACAAGAGACTCTTTGTTATTTGGTTGCAGGGTTGCTTGAGAGAGACCATCTTCAACCTACGCCTACCACGGATTGATAAACCTTAGGTCATCCACTTGAGGAAAATTTGCTACTGTCCTACAAACCTCTGCACTTGGAGGCCCAACAACGTCTACAAGAAGAAGGTTGCGTAGTAGACATCAAGCTCTTTCCTGGCGCCGTTGCCGGGGAGGTGAGTGCTTGAAGGTATATCTTTAGATCTTGCAATCAAATCTTTTAGTTTCTTGTCTTATCACTAGTTTAGTCTATAAAAGAAAACTACAAAAAAAGGAATTAAGGTTGCCTCATATGCTTCATCTTTTTTATGTCTTTCGTGAAAATAAGGATTCCGATAATTGTGCCAAAGTGTTAGAGGAAGAATGCATTAAAATGTTTGGCACTAAATCTTTGAATGGTGAGCATGATTGCAATGTTGTTAGTATGAATTCTTTGAATAACCACGATGCTAATGATATGCAAAGCCACAAGCTTGGGGATGCTATGTTTGACGAAGATGATATTTTTTGTCCCCCAAGTTCTGATGAGCAAATTTATTATGATGAAAGCATGCCTCCTATTTATGATGATTATTGTGATGACACGTATGCTATAAAGAATAAAGATAACCATGAAACTTGTCATCATGATTTTAATTTTCAATTGGATTATGCTTCACATGATAGTTATTTCGTTGAGTTTGCTCCCACTACTATTCATGAGAATAAATTTGCTTATATGGAGAGTAGTAAAATTTCTATGCTTGTGCATCATGAAAATAGTGCTTTATGTGATAGTTATATTGTTAAATTCATTCATGATGCTACTGAAAATTATTATGAGGGATGAATATATGCTTGTAGGAATTGCCATAATATCAAGTTTCCTCTCTATGTGCTTAAAGTTTTAAAGTTATGCTTGTTTTGCCTTCCTATGCTAGTTGATTATTGCTCCCATAAATTGTTTGCTCACAAAATCCCTATGCATAGGAAGTGGGTTAGACTTAAATGTGTTAGTCATACTAGCAAAAGTGCCCGTGCGTTGCAACGGGAGAAAAAATACGCATGCCCCTATCTCAATAAAACCATAATCACAAGATCTCCATAGGTCCACGTCCTTTTGTTCAACATGACGCCCATCTGTCTCACCGCCTATCCTCCTTCCCACCGTCATATTATTGCTATTTACTTTGGGAAAAATCGTGTTATTTATCTTAATCCACTATACATTTTTTATATTTTGTATTAATCAAACTGCATTTGTTAATTATTTAATTTAACCGACCATGCATTAATTTAGCGAGACATATTCGCATAGGAGTCTGCGCCTTGTTGTGGGCTCTCTGGAATTGCAGAAATGATTTGGTTTTTAACAGGACAACACACATTCATTTTTTGCAGGTTATTTTCCGAGCCACGGCGTTGATCCGTTCGTGGTCGCTACTCACTCTGACGGAGGCCAGGGAGCGTTTGGTTACTGGATCTATCCGCTGGGAGATGGTAGCTCGGGATATCTTCAACCGGTTTGGATGGCGGTCATGTAATAGGATAGGCAATTAGTTTACCTATCTCTCTTTTTGCCACCCGGTTGTGGCGTCCTTTATTTGGCTAGTCTGTCTTCTAGCCTTTTTGGATCTGTGTGAGCTCTTTTTTATTTTTATTTGAAGACTTTAAGACCTTGTTGGAACCTATTTATTTGTTCAATAAGAGGGCCGTATGCATCGTTATGATGCAGAGGCCGGGGAGTCCCCCTTTTCGAAAAAAAATGTCTTAAGTTTTAATATTTGCTACCCTGCAAAAAAAATGTTTTAATGTTTGTCACCAACCATGCACTAATTGTGTTTGTACTTATAAAATAAAATGGTATTTTACGCCATTACTATTTGTGAACTGAAACAAAGTGAAGTGAAGCAATTGCCACACGATGGAGTTTCCAGACTTGCACTAACTTTTCTTCTCAAGCTATAGTCATGCTCAAACATAGGGCATACGAAAGTGTACGGATTGTGGATCTAGGAAAATTGTGCGTATTCACATTTTACCTCATTAATATTTGTGAAAATAATCATGTTATTTATTTTCATCCACTGTACATTTTTTGATTTGTTTATTAATGAAACTGCATGTGTTAATTATTTATTTTAACAGCCAAGTTTTAATATTTGTGAGCGACCAATTTTTTACACTTCCGTAACCAATTAATAACTTGGTGACAAAAAGAGTCGACCGAAAAGATGCGTCCTCTTTGACATGTACTCCTAACTCCACTCAGCTAAAAAGAGTTCACGTCTCCTTTCTTTTCCCCACTTTAAACTTGATAGAAAAAATATGATAGAAAAGACCCAATTCGCTGCCTACTTTTTTTTTCTGTTCTCACGACTTAAATTCTCCTCTTTCCTATATAGGACAAACATTTTTTATGCAGCGTGTATTAGGAATCTCTCTTAATTTCCCTCATTTAATTACCCATTTAATTGCCCACCATATTTCTCAAGCATGCATTAGGACTCCCGTTCCTTAATTATCCTACAATAGTATACAATCCTTCCTTTCCTTTTCTTTCAAGAATCCTTACTTCCTTCCTTATCCCTCGTTATTCATGTTTATTCTTCAGCCTCTCCCACAATCCCACACCTCATCCTTTTTTCTTTAAGAAATCCCACACCTCATCCTTTATTTATTAACCAAGGAGCTTGTTGATTGTCTACTCATTGGCGTATATAAATTGTAATGATTTCATGAACAGTAGCAAGGTGGGACTATTAATTCAAAGGTTGCTGGTTGTATATATATAGCCTTAAAAGGAAAGGACGTATCCTGGGTTCGATCCGCAGGAGTAATAATATTTTGCGTATTCTCGAAGCCCACTCACATGGTGCGTCGTGTAGGCCCATCAGCACATTGCGTTCGATCCGCTGGATTACATGACGCGGCCCAAGCAACGCTAGTGGCTTCTGTGCCAATAAAATATACGAAGTCCAGCTTTAGTTCAATATAAGTATAGAACGTTCGTTGTGTTTACGGAGAAACTTGTGGTTGGTGAGTTGGCTAGTTCGTTGTGCTTTGGACGCAGAGACACTGGTTCGAATTTCTGCCTCGTAAGTTTTTTTCAAAGCGGACAAACGGACGTACGAAATGAAGCGTAAATTAGTACGAAATTTGATGCACACGACGTGATTCCCCGAATTAGTACCACCTCGCGCATATGTTTTAAATTAAAATTGAAAGCGTAATTTTACAGAAAGAAAACGTATTGTGACGGTGAACCCAAGGAGTCAATCCGTGCTTTATTATTAGGGAATAGATTCTTCATGATGCTCTCTTTATATTTCAATTCTTATCTTTTATGTGAGCATCACTGAAATCATCGTGCCTAGTTAGGGGCATTAAATGTTAGCGCTTGTTGGGAGGCAACCCAATTTTATTTTTGTCCTTTACTTTTTCTCATGTTTAGTAATAAATAATTCATCTAGCCTCTGTTTAGATGTGTTTTTATATTTTAATTAGTGTTTGCGCCAAGTAGAACCTTTGGGAAAACTTGGGTGAAGTCTATGCGATGTTGCTGTAAAAAACAGAAACTTTTGCGCTCACAAGATTAGCTGCTATTTTTTACTGGAGAGTGATTTTAGGTTGATTATTTTTGCAGATGATTAATAGACAAATTCCTCTGGTGCAACTATTTATTTCATAATTTTTGGAGGTACAGAAGTATTCGAATGATACAATTACTACAGACTGTTCTGTTTTTGACAGATTCTGTTTTCATTGTGTTGTTTGCTTATTTTGATGAATCTATGAGTAGTATCGGAGGGTATGAACCATAGAGAAGTTGGAATACAGTAGATATTACAGCAATATGAATTTATAATGAGTTCACAACAGTACCTAGGTGGTGGTTTTATTTTCTTATACTAACGGAGCTTACGAGTTTTCTGTTGAGTTTTGTGTTGTGAAGTTTTCATGTTTTGGGTAAAGATTTGATGGATTATGGAATAAGGAGTGGCAAGAGCCTAAGCTTGGGGATGCCCAAGGCATCCCAAGGTAATATTCAAGGACAACCAAGAGCCTAAGCTTGGGGATGCCCCGGATGGTATCCCCTCTTTCGTCTTCGTTCATCGGTAACTTTACTTGGAGCTATATTTGTATTCACCACATGATATGTGTTTTGCTTGGAGCGTCATTTTTTTTCTTTTGTTTTGATTGCTGTTTGAATAAAATATCAAGATCTGAAATTCTTAAATGTTAGAGAGTCTTCACATAGTGGCATCATTATTCGGCTACTCATTGATCCTCACTTATATCTTTCGGAGTAGTTTGTCATTTGCTCTAGTGCTTCACTTATATCTTTTTAGAGCATGACGGTGGTTTTATTTTGAAGAAATAGATGAACTCTCATGCTTCACTTATATTATTTTGAGAGTCTTAAACAGCATGGTAATTTTCTTGGGTTATAAAATATAGTCCTAATATGATAGGCATCGGAGAGGGATATAATAAAAACTTTCATATAAAGTGCATTGAATACTATGAGAAGTTTGATTCCTTATGATTGTTTTGAGATATGAAGATGGTGATATTAGAGTCATGCTAGTTGAGTAGTTGTGAACTTGAGAGATACTTGTGTTAAAGTTTGTGATTCCCGTAGCATGCACGTATGGTGAACCGTTTTGTGATGAAGTCGGAGCATGATTTATGTATTGATTGTCTTCCTTATGAGTGGCGGTCGGGGACGAGCGATGGTCTTTTCTACCAATCTACCCCCCTAGGAGCATGCGCGTAGTACTTTGTTTCGATAACTAATAGATTTTTGCAATAAGTATGTGAGTTCTTTATGACTAATGTTGAGTCCATGGATTATACGCACTCTCACCCTTCCACCATTGCTAGCCTCTCTTGTGCGGCGCAACTTTTGCCGGTACCATACACCCACCATTACCTTCCTCAAAACAGCCACCATACCTACCTATTATGGCATTTCCATAGCCATTCCGAGATATATTGCCATGCAACTTTCCACCGTTCCGTTTATTATGACACGCTTCATCATTGTCATATTGCTTTGCATGATCATGTAGTTGACATCGCATTTGTGGCAAAGCCACCATTCATAATTCTTTCATACATGTCACTCTTGATTCATTGCACATCCCGGTACACCGCGGGAGGCATTCACATAGAGTCATATTTTGTTCTAAGTATCGAGTTGTAATTCTTGAGTTGTAAGTAAATAAAAGTGTGATGATCATCATTATTAGAGCATTGTCCCATGTGGGGAAAGGATGATGGAGACTATGATTCCCCCACAAGTCGGGATGAGACTCCGGACGTAAAATAAAAAAAGGAAAAAAAGGCCATAAAAAAGAGAAGGCCCAAAAAAACAAAAAAAATGAGAGAAAAAGAGAGAAGGGCAATGCTACTATCCTTTTACTACACTTGTGCTTCAAAGTAGCACCATGATCTTCATGATAGAGAGTCTCCTATGTTGCCACTTTCATATACTAGTGGGAATCTTTCATTATAGAACTTGGCTTGTACATTCCAATGATGGCCTTCCTCAAAATGCCTAGGTCTTCGTGAGCAAGTGAGTTGGATGCACACCCACTTAGTTTCTTTTTGAGCTTTCGTACACTTATAGCTCTAGTGCATCCATTGCATGGCAATCCCTACTCACTCACATTGATATCTATTGATGGGCATCTCCATAGCCCGTTGATACGCCTAGTTCATGTGAGACTATCTTCTACTTTTTGTCTTATCCACAACCACCATTCTATTCCACCTATAGTGCTATGTGTTGGGAATCGTAGCATAATTTAAAATTTTCCTACGCTCACCAAGATGCATCTATGGAGTATACTAGCAACAAGGGGAAGGGAGTGCATCTACATACCCTTGTAGATCTCGAGCGGAAGCGTTGCAATGAACGTGGATGACGGAGTCGTACTCGCTGTGATCCAAATCACCGATGACCGAGTGCCGAACGGACGGCACCTCCGCGTTCAACACACGTACGGTGCAACGACGTCTCCTCCTTCTTGATCCAGCAAGGGGGAAGGAGAGGTTGATGGAGATCGAACAGCACGACGGCGTGGTGGTGGATGTAGCGGGTCTCCGGCAGGGCTTCGCCGAGCTTCTGCGAGAGAGAGAGAGAGGTGTTGCAGGGGAGGAGGGAGGCGCCCAAGGCTGTGTCTTGCTGCCCTCCCTCCCCCCCCCTTTATATAGGCCCCCTGGGGGGCGCCGGCCCTAGAGATGGGATCTCATGGTGGGGCGGTGGCCAAAGGGGGGGAAGGGGTTGCCTTGCCCCCCAAGGCAAGGGGGAAGCCCCCCCACCCTAGGGTTCCCAACCCTAGGCGCATGGGGGGAGGCCCAAGGGGGCGCCCCAGCCCACTAAGGGCTGGTTCCCTTCCACTTTCAGCCCACGGGGCCCTCCGGGATAGGTGGCCCCACCCGGTGGACCCCCGGGCCCCTTCCGGTGGTCCCGGTACAATACCGGTAACCCCCGAAACTTTCCCGGTGGCCGAAACTTGACTTCCTATATATAATTCTTCACCTCCGGACCATTCCGGAGCCTCTTGTGACGTCCGGGATCTCATCCGGGACTCCGAAGAACTTTCGGGTTTCCGCATACACATATCTCTACAACCCTAGCGTCACCGAACCTTAAGTGTGTAGACCCTACGGGTTCGGGAGACATGCAGACATGACCGAGACGCCTCTCCGGTCAATAACCAACAGCGGATCTGGATACCCATGTTGGCTCCCACATGTTCCACGATGATCTCATTGGATGAACCACGGTGTCGAGGATTCAATCAATCCCGTATGCAGTTCCCTTTGTCAATCAGTATGTTACTTGCCCGAGATTCGATCGTCGGTATCCCAATACCTTGTTCAATCTCGTTACCGGCAAGTCTCTTTACTCGAACCGCAATGCATGATGCCGTGACTAGCGCCTTAGTCACATTGAGCTCATTATGATGATGCATTACCGAGTGGGCCCAGAGATACCTCTCCGTCACACGAAGTGACAAATCCCAGTCTCGATCCGTGCCAACCCAACAGACACTTTCGGAGATACCCGTAGTGCACCTTTATAGTCACCCAGTTACGTTGTGACGTTTGGCACACCCAAAGCACTCCTACGGTATCCGGGAGTTGCACTATCTCATGGTCTAAGGAAAAGATACTTGACATTGGAAAAGCTCTAGCAAACGAAACTACACGATCTTTTATTCTATGCTTAGGATTGGGTCTTGTCCATCACATTATTCTCCTAATGATGTGATCCCGTTATCAACGACATCCAATGTCCATAGTCAGGAAACCATGACTATCTGTTAATCAACGAGCTAGTCAACTAGAGGCTTACTAGGGACACGTTGTGGTCTATGTATTCACACATGTATTACGATTTCCGGACAATACAATTATAGCATGAATAATAGACAATTACCATGAACAAAGAAATATAATAATAACCATTTATTATTGCCTCTAGGGCATATTTCCAACACTATGTCCATGGCTCACGCTCATGTATTGCGTGAAGATTAAAGAAGTTTGAGAACATCAAAAGTATGAATCAATTTCTTGGCTTGTCATCAGGGTTGTGCATGATTTAAATATTTTGTGTGATGAAGATAGAGCATAGCCAGACTATATGATTTTGTAGGGATAGCTTGCTTTGGCCATGTTATTTTGAGAAGACATGATTGCTTTGTTAGTATGCTTGAAGTATTATTGTTTTCATGTCAATATTAAACTTTTGTCTTGAATCTTATGGATCTGAATATTCTTGCCACAATAGAGAAGATTACATTGATAAATATGTTAGGTAGCATTCCACATCAAAAATTCTGTTTTTATCATTTACCTACTCGAGGACGAGCATGAATTAAGCTTGGGGATGCTTGTTACATCTCCAACGTATCTATAATTTTTTATTGTTCCATCCTATTATATTATCCATCTAGGATGTTTTATATGCATTTATAGGCTATTTTATATGATTTTTGGGACTAACATATTAACCTAGAGCCCAGTGCCAGTTTCTATTTTTCCCTTGTTTTTGACTTTTACAGAAAAGGAATACAAAATGGAGTCCAATTGACGTGCCAATTTTTGATGATTTTTTATGGACCAAAAGAAGCCCCCCGGAGTAAAAGAGTTGGGCCAGAAGAGTCCCAAGCCATCCACGAGGGTGGGGGGCGCGCCCTACCCCCCTGGGGGCGCCCCCTATCTCGTGGAGGGCTCGGAGACCCCCCCCCCCCGACGTGAGACCTACGCCAAAAATTCCTATAAATATAGAAACCTCCAGAAAATAACCTAGATCTGGAGTTCCGCCGCCACAAGCCTCTGTAGCCACCAAAAACCAATCAGGACCCTGTTCTGGCACCTTGCCGGAGGGGGGATCCCTCACCGGTGGCCATCTTCATCATCCCGGCGCTCTCCATGACGAGGAGGGAGTAGTTCACCCTCAGGGCTGAGGGTATGTACCAGTAGCTATGTGTTTGATCTCTCTCTCTCTCTCTCTCGTGTTCTTGATGTGGCACGATCTTGATGTATCGCGAGCTTTGCTATCATAGTTGGATCTTATGATGTTTCTCCCCCTCTACTCTCTTGTAATGGATTGAGTTTTTCCTTTGAAGTTATCTTATCGGATTGAGTCTTTAAGGATTTGAGAAATGTATGTCTTGCATGTGCTTATCTGTGGTGACAATGGGATATTCATGTGATCTACTTGATGTATGTTTTGGTGATCAACTTGCGGGTTCAGTGACCTTGTGAATTATGCATAGGGGTTGGCACACGTTTTCGTCTTGACTCTCCGGTAGAAACTTTGGGGCACTCTTTGAAGTTCTTTGTGTTGGTTGAATAGATGAATATGAGATTGTGTGATGCATATCGTATAATCATACGCATGGATACTTGAGGTGACATTGGAGTATCTAGGTGACATTAGGGTTTTGGTTGATTTGGGTCTTAAGGTGTTATTCTAGTACGAACTCTAGGATAGGTCGAATGGAAAGAATAGCTTCGTGTTATTTTACTACGGACTCTTGAATAGATTGATCAGAAAGAATAACTTTGAGGTGGTTTTGTACCCTAAAATAATCTCTTCGTTTGTTCTCCGCTATTAGTGACTTTGGAGTGACTCTTTGTTGCATGTTGAGGGATTGTTATATGATCTAATTATGTTATAATTGTTGAGAGAACTTGCACTAGTGAAAGTATGAACCCTAGGCCTTGTTTCCTAGCATTGCAACACCGTTTACGCTCACTTTTATCATTAGTTACCTTGTTGTTTTTATATTTTCAGATTACAAAAACCTATATCTACCATCCATATTGCACTTATATCACCATCTCTTCACCAAACTAGTGCACCTATAAAATTTACCATTGTATTGGGTGTGTTGGGGACACAAGAGACTCTTTGTTATTTGGTTGCAGGGTTGCTTGAGAGAGACCATCTTCAACCTACGCCTCCCACGGAATGATAAACCTTAGGTCATCCACTTGAGGGAAATTTGCTACTGTCCTTGGAGGCCCAACAACATCTACAAGAAGAAGGTTGCATAGTAGACATCACCCAACACCCTCTTTCCTAGGGTTTCGGTTCAGTATCTGCTTTTTGAGGACATCACATAGTGTTTGATGCCCTTTGAGACATTTGTACATTCCTGTCTCAAGCAATGTCTTCAACCTGGCGTTCCCATCAGCAATAGTAGTTGTGTCCTCAATCGAGGGATTAGTTACCACATCAGCAGTTGAAGATATTGCAATAGTAGCAGCAGTAGAACATTCAGCAATAGAGACAGCGTTATGACACTCAAGACATTTTAGACATGGTGTGTCAAATCCTTCCTGAGCGGAACTGATTTGTTGAGTGCGAAGTGACTCGTTCTCTTTTTGAAGATCTTCACGAGCCGCTCTCAAGTTCTCAAGTTCTTGCTTCCTTTGAAGATAATCGTAGGAAAGCTTTTCATGAGTTGAGAGCGTTTCATGACGACTTTCAAGTTCTTCGTACTTAACATGAAGATTTTTGATGTCTTCAATTAAGGACTAAGATCGGGTCATTTCCGCGTCCAACAGGTCATCGCTTTTGTCTAATAATTTTTGAATATGTTCCATAGCTTTCTGTTGTTCAGTTGCAATTTTAGCCAGTGTTTTGTAGCTAGGTTTGGACTCACCATCAGAGTCATCTTCACTTGATGTTTGAAAGTAAGCATCGCGTGAGTTTCCTTAGCACCACGTTCCATGAAGCAGTAGGTGGGAGTAGAGTCATCCTCATCATTAGCATCAATGTTGGTGACGAGGCCATTGTCTTCAGTGTTGAAGATGGACTTGGCGACATATGCTGAAGCTAGAGCCAGACTTGCCACGCCTGAATCGGACTCCTCCTCAGACTCCACCTCCGCCTCCTCAGAAGCAGACTCCTCCTCCGAATCCATCTCCTTACCAACAAATGGACGAGCCTTGCTCGATGAGCTCTTCTTGTGTGATGAAGACTTCGACGAAGACTTGGAAGAAGACTTTGAGGATTTCTTCTTCTTCTTGTCATCAGAATCACATTCCTTGCTCTTCTCCTTCTTCTTCTAGTTCTCATTGTCCCACTGTGGACACTCAGAGATGTAGCGACCAGGTTTCTTGCACTTGTGGCATGTTCTCTTCTTGTGGTCATGAGTAGAAGCTTCATCATTTCTTGAGCTGGATCTTGAAGACTTTCTGAAGCCTTTCTTCTTGGTGAATTTCTGGAACTTCTTCACAAGCATAGCAAGCTCCTTTCCAATGTCTTCAGGATCCCTAGAACTGCAGTTAGATTCTTCTTCAGACGAGGAAACAACCTTTGCCTTCAAAGCGCGAGTTCAACCATAGTTGGGACCATAGATATCTCTTTCTCAGATAACTGGAACTCATGTGTGTTGAGCCTCTCAAGTATGTCAGACGGATCGAGAGTCTTGAAGTCAGGGCGTTCTTGAATCATCAGGGCCAGGGTGTCAAATGAGCTGTCGAGTGATCTCAAGAGTGTCTTGACGATTTCATGCTTGGTGATCTCAGTGGCGCCGAGTGCATGAAGCTCATTTGTGATGTCAGTGAGGCGATCAAACGTCAGCTGGACATTCTCATTGTCATTTCTCTTGAAGCGGTTGAATAGGTTGCGAAGAACACTGATCCTTGAGTCTCTATGGGTTGAGACGCCTTCGTTGACCTTGGAGAGCTAGTCCCAGACTAGCTTCACAGTTTCCAGAGCACTCACACGACCATACTGTCCTTTGGTCAGATGACCACAGATGATGTTCTTGGAAGTAGAATCCAGTTGAATGAACTTCTTAACATCAGCAGGGGTGACACCTTCACCGGCCTTGGGAAAGCCGTTCTTGACGACATACTAGAGGTCGACATCAATGGCTTCAAGATGCATGTGCATCTTATTCTTCCAGTAGGGGTAATCAGCGACAGGGCACGCAGCGGAGACTTTGATTATCCCTGTAGTCGACATAGCAAAAACTCCAGGTGGTTAAACCGAATCACACAGAACAAGGGAGCACCTCGCTCTGATACCAATTGAAAGTGCTAGTTATTGACTAGGGGGGTGAATAGGCGATTTTTATGGAAGTCTTCAAAACACGGGGGCTTTGAAGACAAACAGTAGAAATGAACCTATTGATATGCAGCGGAAGGTAGACTACACTAGACAAGCCATAGTCAAGTAAGCAATGAAGTGAAAGCACGAAGACTATTAGCAGCTGGGTAGAAAGGATCAGGATGGAAGATAGTATGAAGACAAACAACAATAGTCGTCACCTTATTCCCCTTGAGCTAAGGACACTTAGTCCTCGCCCAATCACTCTGGTAAGTCTTCAAGGTAGACTTCCAAACCTTCACAGACTTCATTCACCGGCAATCCACAATGACTCTTGGATGCTCAAAACGTGACGCCTAACCGGCTGGAGGATTCACAGTCCTCAAGTGTAACAAGTCTTCAGATCACGCGGACAGAAAGACTTCAGTGATGCCTAACACTCTTTGGCTCTGGGTGTTTTGGGCTTTGTCCTCGCAAGGATCTCTCTCTCTCAAATGCTTCGGAGGTGGGTTGCTCTCAAACGACAAAAGCTGTGTACTAACTTTGAGCAGCCACCAATTTATGGTGTAGGGGGTGGGCTATATATAGCCAGGAGGCAACCCGACCTGATTTGTCCGAAATGACCCTGGGTCACTAAGGAACTGACACGTGTCCAATGGTCAGATTTCAAACACACGCGACAGCTTGACTTGGACTACAAGTAAAGCTGACTCATCCTGCTCTGGATAAGATTTGCTCTCATTGTCTTCGCTCGAAGACATAGGATTTGGTTGACCATCACATCAGTCACTCTGACTTTGTTCACTTGGACCCCACTTAACAGTGCGGTGGATCCAATGATTCAACAAAGAAGAAAAGGAAACTACGAAACAACTATGTCTTCGCACTCCATAGTCTTCACGTGAATGTCTTCTCGAGTCATAATCTTAGTTGTGAATATCTTCACAGACCACCATTGTCTTCAATGTCTTCACACAATTTTAGGGGTCATCTCTGATAGGTAAACTGAATCAATGAGGGACTACTACCTGTGTTATCCCGCAATTCTCACAAACACATTAGTCCCTCAACCAAGTTTGTCGTCAATACTCCAAAACCAACTAGGGCTGGCACTAGATGCACTTACACGCGAAGAGAAGGTGGCTTACCAATGGGGAGCTGATAGCCTGCAAGACACACAGGGTAGTGTAGCACCTTCGTGTAAATATCCGAATAGTAATCGTCCCAACGAAGAGTGAAGGGGAGTATTTATGAGTAACATTTTTGTCACGCACAAGTTGTCACAGTTCTTGTGTGAAGTAGTTGCTTGTGATTCTGCAGAAGTTGTTAGTTTCCTAAGAGGCGAATGAACCAGAATAGTTAATATGATGAGTTTGTTGCAGATAGGATAATAGTAACTTAAGCATAAAGAACATAAATAAAATTGAAAGTAAGTGTCTTCTCTGCAAGGAAAAGACTAGGCGTGGAGAGACTTCGGATCATAGTGTACGTCATTTATGCCAGTGCGATAGCAATACCAGTTACCTTGTGTCATGAGTTTAGTATTTGATTTGCTTGTTCAGTAGGTGGATCACCCTAGGGCCTCCTTGCGGGATTATATTCTGTACTATGGTCCTGCTTTGCCGTTTCCACACCGTGGTCCTCTCCACAATTAAGGTTTTTAAACTGAAACCATGCATTAAGTTCAATGGATCACCGCTATCTCATATTGTCTTCGGTCCACATAGATGTCTCCACCTATCATGTCAGAGGTAACAAATTTCCTAAACATTATGTACCTTTGTAGGTCTTGAGATCATGTTGCGTGGGCACTTAAATTGGACAACACACATAGAGTTCACAACAGAATAACAACTTATTAGACAAATCATAAGACTACAACACAGATGACCACATATAGAATAGGCACAAATGAATCTTACCACTCACCTACATCTCCCACGTCTAGGGGGAATTGCTCACACATAGAAAGAGAATAACCAATCATCTTAGAGAATAAACTGAGGAAAACCATATCGATAATACCGTAAAGATCCACAATATGATGGATGATTCAACAAGTCTCAATCTCCAGATGAGTATGAATAGTTTTTTACACCATGATCTTACAACATGGAATTCCTCTTACAATGGTGAAGATGAAATGAATATGGAGATGGAAGACCAAAACTAGAAGGAATCTCTTGTGGTTCTCCGGATCTCTTATCTCTGCTCTTAATGTGGTGGCGGCTAGGTTTCTTCAATGTCTGTGCGTCCTTCACGAAAGTGCCTCCTGTAGATGTGGAGGGGGGTGTGTACCCCTGGGACTTCATACGACGTCCATACGATCACCTGCACTCGTATCAAAGGCCTTCTTTCACACTGGTGCATCAGGTGGACATACTCTCGACATGGAAGTTGCTCCATTTGGCTTGATTTACAGTAATTCGCTTTGGTTTCCTTCTACATGTGCCTTTTCCTGCCAAACATTGAAAAAACAGGTTTTCTTCTCTCTCGAAGGATTAGCGCTAGAGATAACTGAAAAATTAAGGAAACCCGGTGAAAACCATATGAAAACTCCTTGAAAATAATCATAAATTCTCGAGCCATCAGGAGCAACTTTGGTTCCACTGAGATGCGATGACTCATTTTTACTTTTGAAGAGGTATGAAAGGCCCTCAGCTGCTAGTAAGAACAAGTAAGGAGAAATGGGCCCCCTGTCTGATTCTTCCAGATGGTTAAGTAGAAACAGCGAGATGTGCCCCTAACTACATCTAAATGTGTGGGAAATACAAACACCGGCTACTACAACAGACTTGGGTTACCAGCATTGCCCGCAACATGTGATCATCGCTGCTCACAGCCTCCCACTAATGGGCCGCCCCAGGAGCATGTTTTTTTATTTCATTTTCACCCCTATTTTCCTAGGTCATTTTTTACCTAGGACAGTTCCCAACTTAAAAAAGGTTATGAAATTCAGAAAAATGTTTGCAAATTCAATATTGGTTCACGAATTCAAATAATGTTTGCCGAATTCAAGAATCTTCAAAATTCATTTTTTTGTGAATTAAAAATTGTTCATGAATTCTAAAAACGTTCAAAAAATGTGTGCAAAATCAAAAAATGTTCACACAACTGAAAAACATTAATAGAATTCACAATCAATTTGCAAAATGTATGATAATGTTATTGGATTTGAAAACAAATCAAGAATTCAAAAGTATACAAGATTTCCTAACAATTGTTTTTAAAAATGCGGATGTTAAGTGTGAGCATTTTTTGAAACTTGGGAACATTATTTCAAATTCTGAATATTTTCCTTATAACCTGAACATTATTTTAAATTTTGAACATTTTTCTTAAAAATGTGAACATCGAAAAAATCCCAAACAAATTTTGAAAAAGCAAACAATTTCTAAAATTTTGACATTTTTGGAGATATCGTTCATTTATTGAAATTTATGAATTTTTAAAAAGTAAGAAAAGAAACAGAAAAGGGGAAAAAGGGAAGAAATGCGAAAAGAAAAAAAATCCCTGCTTACTTAGGTCTTGGCCCACGCTGGACCTCGTGCGGCGAGTGCTTTTGTATCTCTCGCTGTGAGCGATATATGGAAATCACCAGTTAAAGGGCATCACTTGAAAAGGTCACTCCCACCTTCACCGGTTGCGACAAGTGACGCACATGCAGTGTGTCACTTATGTAAGAAAAAAAGAAATTATGATTTTTTTTTCCTTTCCAAGATACACAGCTGTGCCTCTTGCGAAAGCAAACTTGTGCCTCCATGAGAGGCAAATATATGCCCCTTGTGGAAGAAAAGAAACACATTCTTTCCCTATGCCTCTCGCGGAAGGAAAAAGACACTTTTTTTTTCCCTTTTCAAGAGGCACAATGCCTCTCACGTGAAGCGGCCCTATGCTTCCGTAAGAAGCAAATATGTGCCTATTGCGAAAAACCAGTTTTCCCCCTTTCTGAGAATCATAGCCGTGCCTCTTGTGAAAGCGAACCTGTGCCTATGTGAGAAGCAAATATGTGCCTCTCGCGAAAGCAAAAAACATTATTTTCACGTGATTTAAAAAAAATCTCCAAAATCTCGAGAAAACCGGGCAAAAACCAAAAATTCCAAAAATTCCAAAAAATCCTGGAACACCCAACATGCTACACATGTCGGCGGCTGAAAACGCGTCAAGAGCTTTGTAAAAATTTAGGAATTGTTTTGTATTCAAAACACATTAAAAATCAGGAGCATTTTTCAATTTTGGGGAAAAAAATTCGTTCAATAACACTTATAAAATATTATTTTTGTTTTGGAGAATATTTTTGAAAAAATGAACATTTGTAATTTTTAATTTTTTTAATTCTTTTGAATATTTTTTGTAAATTTCCTAAAAATTTCCATATTACAAATATTTTTTATCTGTAAAATATCCAGCTGCCTGTTTTATAAAAACACAACTAGAAAAGCCGAAGCAAAAAATGAAATTGAAAGTAATTCTCCAGAGAAGCTCTCAACATAATATCAGGCCGGCCAACGCGAGTGCTCTAGAGACCAGGTTTATAGTCCTTGAAGTTATATCGTTTTAATGCGATGTCTGTGTCAATAAATTTTGTTTATTTCAAAGGAGAAATCATTCCAAACTAGAACAATCTCACTAAAACAATATATACATGTTTGATGTTGTGGAATAAATCATATGTAAACATGGATTAGCAATCTGCTATTGTGTACAAAGATCTAACATTCATGTGGATGCTGCTATAAAATTTTGCAAGCCACCATCGCCGAGTGATTTTATTCTTGTACGGTTTTAGAGTACCCCAAAGATCCTATCAAATATTTATATTAGAGTAAAATCATGGTAAATGTACAAACCTAAAACTTTGATCTAGTGATACTACACACACGGAACTCATGGATATGTGGCAGTTTACTTTTCAGATCACGACAACTTTCATGCGTGTTAGGCATGAAACTATCAACTATATATGTGATAGTTTCATTATGTAGAGCATGGGAAATTTTGTATAGTTATATCTCAGTTTTATGGTCTAATCATGGCAACTGTTTTTAGTTCACGTCCCTTGCAACTAAACAGTGATGCTCATCTTAACAAGATTTACATGTTTTTTAGTCTTTTCCAACTCTGACAAGTATTATGCATTCATCATGGCAACTAGTGTCTTTTTGCATAATGGCAAATCTACACAAAGTAGCGTGTTGCGATGATGTGTTTCTTAGCATCATGGCAATTAGTGTGTTTGCATGATGGTAAATCTACAATAATTAGTGTGTCAGCATGATGCGTTTTTTGAGCATCAAGGCAAGTAGTGTCTATGCATCATGGCATTTTTATACACAATTTGGCATTGATGTGTTTTTTAGCCTTGCCTATTTTATGACGTTTTTTATATGACAATTTATTTATTTTTTAGCTATACATTTGCCATGGCAAAATTTATGATGTCTTTTAGGCACATGAAGTTTTTACTACATCTATATAGTAGCCATGGAACACTTTAAGTTGTCTTCGCCATGTCACATTAAGTTCTTACTACATTTATATACTTGCCATGACAAACTTTAAGATGTCTTTGCCATGACACATTAAGTTTTTACTACATTTGTATACTTGCCATGGCACCTCAAGTTTGTACTACATCTATATACATGCCATGGCAAACTTTTAAGATGTTTTTTGCCATGGCATCTTATTTTTATGGCATCTATATACATGCCATGGCAAACTTTTAAGATGTTTTTCCCATGACATCTTTTTTTGTGACATCTATACACATGACATGGTAACTTTATTTGCTTTTGTAGCTATAAACATGCCATGGCAAACTTGTACATGGAGTTCC
Source organism: Triticum aestivum (assembly GCF_018294505.1). Classification (NCBI taxonomy): domain Eukaryota; kingdom Viridiplantae; phylum Streptophyta; class Magnoliopsida; order Poales; family Poaceae; genus Triticum; species Triticum aestivum. The sequence continues at coordinate 101,075,082 of NC_057814.1, read as the reverse complement.
ACTCTGTCTATCACTCCCAACGTCCAAACTTAAGACGACAAACTTTTAAGAAGTTTTTGCCATGGAAAACTTCTTTTTGAAAAAAAAAATAAGTCTATCACTCAGAAGGTCCCAACTTTCAATTTCCATTTTTCCTTGTCGACAATTGGTCTTGTTGATCCTGTACAAGGAGTTCTAGGGCAACAAACTCCTGTTTTTTTACACAAGACAAATCGTTTTGTGTTTTGCCCCGGAAAATCACACCAGCTTCGCCGGAAAAATGTAGGGGTTCGCCTGGAAATTCCTTCTGTGTTGTAGATTTTCCTCCATGTTTCCTTGCAGATCGGAGGAAATAGAGTGGAGGGATGTGTTGTATACCGTGTTGTTGGGCGGTCCTAGGACTAAAATCTACCCTTTTTTCGCCTTAGTAATTGAAGCGGCAGAATCATTGCAGATTCATTGATGCAATGGGGGGGAGGTGATTTTCTAGCCATTGAAGAGTGATGCAAAGATGAAGGATACCATTTTTTTTGCTTGATGAGGAAGAAGGTGTGACAAGATCATGGGTCATGGTCGCTTATCTTCTTCCTTCGTTTTCTGTGCTCTGTGATGTATCAAAACTAATTATATTTTCGTTAAGCAATTAATGGAAAGGCGGTAATGTTTGGTTCGAAAAGATCAAAAGTCATGGCACCAAGAGATATAAAAATGGGTTGGGTTCATGAGCCACATTGCATGGATACTATGAACATTGCTAGCACCAATACTTGGCAGTACTTATCACTACAGGAAACAGCTATTTTGCCGTCTGCCACGGCGGACGGCAAAGGCTCGAACGGCGGACGGCAAAGGCCTTTGCCGTCAGCCGCGGATGGCAAAAGGCTCCGGCAAAGTAGGCTACGGTAAACAGGTCCTTTGCCGTCTGCTTTTTATGGCGGACGGCAAAGAGTCCTTTACCTACAGCGGCGGACGGCAAATAGGAGGGACGGCAAAAATACTGGACGTCCGCCAGCGTTAGTCCGTTAGGCGGCTAACGGCGGCCTTTGCCGTCCGCCAGCGGACGGCAAATTTGAGCGCCTCTTTGCCGTCCGCCAGTTGACGTCAGCAATGCGTCAGCGCCCGCTGTTTTTTGCCGTCTGCCACGGCGGACGGCAAAGGCAAAGTCTTTGCCATCAGCTTAGCTTTGCCGTCCGCCACGGTAGGCAAATTTGCCAAATGGCCCATCTCTCAGGAAGCACAGGTGGGCGCCACGTGCCCCCTTTGTCGTCTGCCACCGATGGCAAAGGTGTCCTTGCCGTCCACGGCGGACGGCAAAGAGCCTGCACTACCTCTTTTTATTCTGTTTTTCTTATATCCAACAATTATCACAGGAAATATATCACAGGAGCCAGCACATATATATCCAACATAATAAATATCCAGCACATATATATCCATACATACATAGTAGGTTGCACATAGTTCCATCGATCCATACATATTACAATATGCAAAGTTTCATCATAGCAATCTAGTTTCATCATAGCAAGCGAGCAGAATACAAGAAGTGCATCAAAGGAAAAAACAAGCAATCCATCATAGAAAGCTGGCTTCCGTGAAGTGAACGAAACCTGCAAAATGACAAATAAGAAAGTTAGAAAAAGAAGACTAGAAGAAGAATTAGACTAGAAGAAAAAGAATAGAAGAAGAAGAAGAAGACTAGAAGAAGAAGTATATGCCATTTATTAGCTAACTTAGGTGAACTGGATCATTTATGAGCTAAATTAGTTGAAATGGATCGTTTATGAGCTAACTTAGGTGAAATGGATCGTTTATTAGCTAACCTAGGTGAAATGGGTCGTTTATGAGCTATCTTAGGTGAAATGGATCGTTTATGAGCTAAGTTAGGTGAAATGGATCGTTTATGAGCTAACCTAGGTGAAATGGATCGTTTATGAGCTAACCTAGGTGAAATGGGTCGTTTATGAGCTAACCTAGGTCAAATGGGTCGTTTATGAGGTAACCTAGGTGAAATGGGTCGTTTATGAGCTAAGTTAGGTGAAATGGATCGTTTATGAGCTAACCTAGGTGAAATGGATCGTTTATGAGCTAACCTAGGTGAAATGGGTCATTTATGAGCTAACCTAGGTGAAATGGGTCGTTTATGAGTTAACCTAGGTGAAATGGTTCGTTTATGAGCTAATTATGCAATTTTTGACATAAGTTAGCTAAGTACATATCGTTTTAGAGCTAACTTAGGTAAAATGGATGGTTTATGAGGTCAGTAAGCTTATTAAGTCATTTTGGAGGAAAAGAAGCTAACTCTAGGTCATTATGGTAAGCATATTGGAGGAAATAAAGCTAAGTCTAGGTCTTTATGCATTTGTTAAGCAAAACACTAGAGAAACTTACCGTGATCAGGGAGGTGTAGGAGCGGGGTGGCTAGTGCCGCTACCTGGAGAAGGATCGTGCGATGCGTTTCTGGAGTTAAGCTGCACCAAAGATCATTTCCAATGTCTCGTTAGCATTACGACACTCAAATGTTAAGACTAGCAAGTAATGTCCATTCAAATTAAACTCACCGTGCTCCCAGGAGCAATCACTGGCATCGGCGGAGCAGGCTGACCGGACTTCTCGCACACAGACTACACATTTGGTTTTCAGAACAGAGTCATACTAGTTAGTAATGAGACTCAAACGTTAAGAATAGCAAGTAATCTGCAGAAGAAACTTACCACAAGGAGCTCGTACATGGCCCTTGCCTGCATGTCATTCCGTGCCCTCTCCTCCTCCATCATCTTTCTCGTCCTCTCCTCCATCTCCCGCTGCCTCTCCGCCGCCTCTGCCAGAAGTTTCTCCGTTCTATCTCTCTCAGTCTGTATAGCAGCCTGCAACACCACTCACATGACCATTTGTAATCATTGATGGAAGCGCACACAATGTAATGGAGAAAGATAACTGAGTACGTATCACTAACCTTGATGGCGAGTTGCACTGGCCGTTCACGAGGCCTTATCTCAGGGGCGGAGCTCGACTGGCGCGCCTTGATCTCCGAGAGAGTGCTAGGACAACGGATAAGTCCATCTCCAATGGCTATGGAGCCATGGGACCTCCCTCCACCAGATATCATCACCAGCTCTGGATCAATGGGACCCTGGCTCGGGTTAAAGTCCTCCCCTTTCCTCGCCTTCCCCTCATCTCTATATCTCACGAGCTTGTTGTGGGAGGAGATGTTGGTGAAGTTGTTTGCATCATCGAGGTCAGACTGAGAGAAAGCCTTGACTTTCTTGAAAGAGCCAGTGTGGGCCATGGCATACAGGTCGTACACCTCTGGCACCTTATCCGCCTTATTGTAGCGTGCCTGAAAGAGAGAAACAATGAAAATTAGTAATTAAAGGGCTCAAGCTAGCATGATGAATGAATTGCATGAATCATGAAGCAAACCACATACCCAGTTGCGCCCGAACTGATATAAGTTGGAGCTGCCTTGATGGTGTGGCACACCTTCCATTTGGGCACGTTTGTCCTTGGCCTCGTTGTGGAGGGCTAGCCATTCTTTTGAGCACCACTCATCGACCAACACCTCCCAACAATCCATCCGATCCGCACACCATCTCGGAGGCGCCTAAGTTAGCAAATAGAAACTTGAGCGCTACGGCTAAGAATTACTAAATGAAGGAACTTAAGTAGAAGGCCTTAAGAATTACCTTCATGTACTGCTCCTTACTCAGGAACTTATCGCGGCACGCCGGCTTGGTCTTCTTGATACCACGCAAGGCGTAGTAGTCTCGAACAGCCTGCACCCGAGCCTCGTGCCGTAAGTTCTGGAGTAGGCGCTTGCAGACGTTCTGGATAACATTTGCCGCGTCCTCCTCGTATCCCTCCTCACACCTGTAGAATGTCTGCAATCAAATGAGACAATATTGATTAGTACAATTAATAACTAGCTAGTTGAAGATTTTGAAATGTGTAAAGGAGAAATTACCCAGAACGTCCTGATCACCATGTCTGCCCTCGTGTCGCACACGACACCGTCGATAATGACATCCGGCGGGGCCGGGGCAGCCACGTAGTGCTCCCAGCTCAACCCAAGCTCTGGAAGCCGACCCTCACCAGGCAACGTGACAAACCCCGGGAAGTTTTGCCGGCAAAGAACTCCAAGGACGGAGTTGGGCCGGCGGACACTATGATGGTGGTCCCAACCCCTGCAGCATGACAAGGCCAACGCATTAGTTATTTGAAGAAACGTGAATGCAGAAGGTACAAAAATATTAAATGCACTTACGTACCTCTCCCCATCAGGGAAGATCAACCACCTCTGCTCGCGGGTCGCCGGCACGGACGGGAGCCGTGTAGCACCACGCTGGTAGACGGTGCCACCCTCCTCCTCAAGATCAGTCGGCTCCCCGCCATCATCAGCATGGCCACTCGGCTCCTCGGGCTGATCCGGCCAGGTACCCCATCCGGACGTGTGCTCCTCCGGGTCTCGTGGGCCGACTCTCGTGGGCCGAAGGCCAGTCGACCCGAGGCTCGTGGGCCCAAGACCCGTGGACCGGAGGCTCGTGGACCGGAGTCCGTGTAGCCTCCTCCTCGGACGAGTCCACCCTAGCAGTCACGTGCTCGGGTGAAACAGCTGGGGGTGGCGGCGAGGAAGGCGCCGTAGCAGTCACCCTACCTCCTCTCCCGCGACCACGTGCCCCACCTCCTCTCTTCCTACCTCGTCCCCTGCTGGGCACCGCGGTCGACGAAGAAGGGCCCGGCGGTGTGGACATACTGTCCAGCAACGCTCGGCGGAGAGGTGCGTCTGGAATCGAAGACCTCAGACCACGCGCCGACGAAGAAGGGGCCTTGGCGCGCTCCCGACCAGCGCCCACCATCTTTCAACACCTGCCATGACAAACAGTAAACGAAATTAGTACAACATAAAAAAAGACCGACATGAATAATAATATGTGTATCACTTAAGTGTATCATCATCAAGTACAACATTAAAAAATTTAATACCTGACACTACTAATAATCTCGATCAGTATCATCAATAAATGCATAATCATCATCATCACTATAATCAATGACGGGCTCATAGGGTTCAGTGGCATCAACATGTGGAAGGCCACCTTGACGTAATCGGTCAAGCAATGACAGGTCATCCGCAGCAGTAACCTCTTCTTGTTCCGGCTCTTCTTGTTCCTCCTCTGGGGTGATGTCGGATTCACTGTCGCTGTCTACTTCAATGTTTTGGGGTGAAGTATAGCGGTTCTTGAAACGCTTTTTGGAAAGACGTGTCTCTTGGAAGAATTCTCCTTCATATGTGTCTGGGTTAATGTGAGGTTCATAATCCTCTTCCTTTGGGGGAGATAGTCTAGCACGTGGCGGCACTTCATAAACGACATCCCAACCTTTCAGATTTGGATTAGTTTGGCAGGCCCACGGTAGATAGAATACTTGGGTCGCCTGTTGAGCCGTAATATAGACATCAGGAACATCTAAATGGGTGCTTTGGTTGATTTCAACTAGCCCTATATGTTCATGAGTCCTTCTAGTCTCCTTCGGCTGAAACCAATAACATTTGAAGACTACGACATTCGGTGGGTTTTCACCATAGAATAGAAGTTCATAAATTGCTTCAACTCTCCCATAATACTCGGTACCTCCTTCGCCGATAGCAGATACACAACAATTTGTAGACTTTCGGTCGGCCATAGATAGCTCTTTGCCATAGGTACGAAAGCGATACCCGTTGATGTCGTATTTGTCAAATGAACGGACCTTATAGTCAAAACCATTAGCGACTTGTCTCAATTCGCCGTCCATAGACTCTGAATTAGCCTACAAGTTTAATATGAAAGGATTGTTGCATTACGCACAAATTAGCGAATGAAACCGGGATAGCCGCCTACAAATTAGCCTACAAGTCTAATAGAAATTACCGTTTGTTTGAACCAAGAGATGAAACCGGGATAGCCGCCTCCTTGCTTTGCGAGAAGCTCATACTCTTCGACAGAATCCTTTTGGATCACCGCTCCATACGAGAATAAGGCGACGTATCGACTGTATGAAATATCCAGGAATAAGAGCAGTTCAAAGGAAATAGAAGTTGCGAAATTATGTACCGAGAACTTACTCGATGTACGGCCGCACTTCTATCAGGTTGTTGAAGATATACAACGAAATGGTCCGCCATTGTTCGTTATCCAAAGATACTGGATTTGAAACACTGGCTGGTGCGAGATTCCCTTTGAATAGGCTGAGGTTGGATCCACCCTTTTTAGGGTCGTCAGCATTGTACCGAGGCTTCGGATTATGCAAATGACGATTTTTGGCTTCGTAGTGTGCTGTCACGAAGTTTGCCGCCTCCTCAGTGATGAATGCCTCAGCCATCGATGCTTCAATTCTACGTTTATTTTTACATTTTTGTCGAAGCGTCTTCTGCATCCTCTCAGTTGGGTAGCACCAACGATTTTGCACGGGCCCCCCCAATCTTGCCTCGGTCGGGAGATGCAAAATCAAATGTTGCATTGGATTAAAGAAGCCCGGTGGAAAGATCTTCTCTAACTTGCAGATCAACTCCGGCGCCAACTCTTCCATTTCTTCTAGCACGCCAGGCGATAGTTCTTTCGCACAAAGAACACGGAAGAAATAGCTGAGTTCTGCCAGTACTAGCCATTCATCCTCAGGGATGAAGCCACGCAACATCACCGGCATTACCCGCTCAATCCATATGTGCCAATCATGACTCTTGAGACCAAATATCTTCAATTTATCAAGACTGGCTCCCCTCTGTAGATTCGCTGCATACCCATCGGGGAACATCAACTGCATTTTCACCCACAAGATAATTTCCCTCATAGCTGGCCTTCCAAGATTGAACCATGCCTTTGGCTTCGTCCAGTTCTGCTTTCCTTTCGGTTCTTTCATGTTTTGTAACGGCCTATCACATAGCGCCTCCAGATCGACTCTAGCCTTAGTATTATCCTTTGACTTCCCATCTATGCCGAACAATGTACCAAAAAGTGCCTCGGCGATATTCTTCTCAGTGTGCATCACGTCGATGTTGTGTGGGCAAAGGAGGTCTTTGAAGTAAGGCAGATCCCATAAGCATGTTTTGTGAGTCCAGGCGTGCTTAGAATTATACCCCTTGAAGTACCCTGGACGCTCTGGATCTGGCTCGAGAGCGTTTAACTGATCCAGGGTCTGTTGGCCTGTCAATGCAGGTGGTGCAGAGTTTTTGACAACTCTACCTCTGATGAAGTTCTTCTTGTCTTTCCTGAACTTATGGCGAGGATTCAGGAACTGTCTATGCATGTCGAAGCAAGAAAACTTGCGACCGGCCTGAAGCCAACGAAACTCAAGAGCTCCCTTGCATGTGGGGCACGGGAACCTTCCATGCACACACCAGCCAACGAATAGCGCATACGCCGGCAAGTCATGCGTCGAGTACATGTACCAGACACGCATTATGAAGTTCCGTTTGCTATAGGCATCGTATGTCTTGAACCCATTATCCCAGGCTTCTTGCAATTCGTCCTTAAGCGGTTGCATGTACACATTCATATTTTTCCCCGGATAGTTGGGCCCTGGAATTATCAACGTCAGGAAAATGTTCTTTCTTTGCATAATCTGTCCGGGGGGGAGATTGAGTGGAAAGACAAATACGGGCCAACAACTGTATTGGGCTGCCGTCATACCAAACACACTGAACCCATCCGTGCTGATGCCGACTCGAGGATGCCTCGGATCTGCCGCTTTGTCACCATGTAATTCATCAAACTTTTTCCACGCAACACCATCCGATGTGTGTACAATCATCAGATTCCCATCTGCATCTAGTTCGGTTCTTTTGCCCGTTTTGTGCCATGTCATCTGTCTGGCCGTCTCTTCGACCATGAAAAGACGTTGAAGTCTTGGTACGATTGGCATATACCGAAGAACACTAACGGGGATTTTGGTCTGTGTCTTCTCACCCATACCGTTGTCTACCACAACATACCTGGAAGACTTGCAAATGGGACAATAGTTCAAGTCCGCATAGTCAAGCCTAAACAAGACACATCCTTTCTCACAGGCATGTATCTTATCATAGGGCATCTTCAGTGCACGGAGGATTTTGTCCGACTGGTACAGGTTTGCAGGCATTACATGGCCTTTGGGTAGAAAGCGTCCAAATACTGTCATCATTGCATCGTAGCATTCTCTGCCCAAGTTGAACTGAGCCTTCAGAGCCATTACTTGTGAGATGGCATCCAACTGACAAAGCTCAGTGTGCTCATGGAGCGGACGTTTTGAAGACTCCAACATTTCATTGAAGGCCTTTGCAGATTCCTCCATCTCCTCGTCCGAATCCCGAGCATCATCAAAGTCTTGCACCATGTTTTCCATCCCGGTACCATGCTCGTCGGTGCGACGACGATCCACCTCAGCTCGGTCACGTTGGGCAGACTCACCATGAAATGTCCACACCGTATAATCGGGCGTAAAACCACTCTTCTGCAGGTGTTTGCCCATTTCAGCCTCTGTCCTCTTTTCCCAATTGCCGCACCGTAAACAGGGGCACCAGGTTTTCCTCTGGCCATTTGCAAATGCGGCTCGCACAAACCCCTTGGTTTTTGTGAACCATTCAGTGCTCCATTTGTTCTGACCAGTGTGACCGGTGTACATCCACGCACGATCACTCATCTTGACTTTCAGAGCTACTAGACACACAACAAATATATATATATATATAATTCAGCATGTATATATTCATCAGTTGATCTACTTTGTCAATTTTATTACGTCCATGCAACCTACACTCTAATAGGTAATGATAGGTCCTAATCCCACCCGAGTATGTTTAGATTGGGTTCATTTTCCCATGCTATGCTCCGGATCCTACGCAAAATTTCGGCAGCACCTCCCCGCTGTTCTCCTGATACACGTCTCTGCAATAAACAGAGAGGATGTGTACCCGGAGAACAACAGGGGAGGCACTGACGAAATTTATGCGTCGGATCCGGAGCAAAGCATATGGGAAAACGAACCCAATCTAAACATACTCGGGCTGTCCATGGATAGCGTTGGACAATTCGAAAGAATCAAGGTTATAAATATGCAAATGCATGCATATTTATAACTATGACGCTTTCGAACGGGAGACACATATTGGTTACGCATACTGATGATTCAAGACACATATATAGCTAGCTATCAAGTTTCATCGGAATAGATCAAATAATTAATGGGGGAGGAGGACATGTCATTTGTGCTCACCCACGAACGAAGGGGCAGAGCTCGTCAAACGCACGGCGAGGTCGTCGAACACCAAACCTCGCAGCGATGAAACAACTGCACATTTAAAACTACCCGATCAACACAATTATATATGATGTTTTTCATAACAAAATCGAAAAATATATGACCTAACTAATAATTCACAAATATATGACCCCGTCGGCCTCTGGAAGGCCAAAGAACACCTTTTCGGGAGGTGTCGGGGGTCGGGGTGCCGTGTCGGTGTCGGGGTCGGGGTGTCGGGTCAGGCTCGGGGTCGGGGTGTCGGGGTCGGGGTCGGGGTCGGGGTCGGGGTGTCGGGGTGTCGTGTCGGGGTCGGGGTGTCGTGTCGGTGTCGGGGTGCCGTGTCGGGGTCGGGGTGCTGTTTCGGGGTCGGGGGGTCTGGGTGTCGTGTCGGGGTCAGGGGGTTAGGGGGTCGGGTGTCGGGGTGGAGTCGGGGTCGGGTGTCGGGGTGTGGTGTCGGGGTTGGGGGGTCAGGGGGTCTTCTCATTCTTCTACTACTTCTACTTCTTCTCATTCTTCTACTTCTTCTCATCCCCGTCTTCTACTTCTTCTTCTTCTTCTTCTTCTTCTTCTTCTTCTTCTTCTTCTTCTTCTTCTTCTTCTTCTTCTTCTTCTTCTTCTTCTCCTCCTCCTCCTCCTCCTCCTCCTCTTCTTCTTCTTCTTCTTCTTCTTCTTCTTCTTCTTCTTCCCCCTTCTACTTATTCTACTTTTCGTCTTCTTTTTTCATCTTTTTTCACTTCCTTTAATTATGACTATTTAACTAAAACCTAACACTAGTGTAATATAATCCAATCTAATTAATCTAATCTAGCTAACTATATAACCTAAACCTAAACTAAAAACCTAAACTAATTAAAACTAAACTATTTAAACTAATTAAACCTAAACTAATTAAACTAAATAACCTAAACTAATTAATTCTAAACTGAAAAAACTTAAACTAAAAAACCTTATCTAAACAGAAAAGAAAAACAAAAAAACAGAAAAAAAATAGGACACAGGGGGGCGGCAGGGGCTCACCGTGGGGGCGGCGACGGGTCGGGGAGGGGGCGGCGACGGGGCGGCAGCAAGGCGGCGCAGCGATGGGGAGGGGAGGGGCAGCGATGGGCGGCGCTCCTCGGGGGGCGGTCGACCCGCGGCTGCAGCGGCAGCGGCGGTTGGTCGGGCGTCGGGGGCGGGGACGGGCGCGGCGGTACGGGGCTTGGACGGCCGCGGCGCGGCTGGCCGACGTGGAAGGAGCGGCGGGGCCGCGATGGAGGTTGGGGAGGGGTGCGGGGCGGCGGGGAGGCCGGCTACGCCGGACGGGGTCGGCGGCGGCGGCACGGGCTGGTGTGGGCGGGGCGATGTGGAAGAGGCGGCGAGGGTGCGGTGGAGGTCGAGGCGGCGAGGGTGCGGTGGAGGTCGGGCCGGGGCGGCGGGGGGCCGGGGCGGGGCGGGCGGCGGCGGCGGCGGGGTGGGAGGAGAGAACGGCGAGGAGAGAAGAAGTGAGTAACGGGCGGGGGGGGGGTACGGGCCGTTAGGTAGTGCCCTCTTTGCCGTCCGCCTATCTTTGCCGTCCGCCCTTTTTGCCTCTTTGCCGTCTGCTGGCGAACGGCAAAGAGGTGGGCCGTTAAGTTTTTTTCAAACAGGCGGGGGGTGGGGGCCACCTCACTCTTTGCCGTCTGCCAGCGGACGGCAAAGATTCTTTGCCATCTGCTGGCTGATGGCAAAGAGCTCGCAGATGGCAAAGAGCTTCTTTGCCGTCTGCCGTTTCTTTGCCGTCTGCTTTTGGGTAGCTGATGGCAAAGAGCTTCTTTGCCGTTAGCTAGCAGACGGCAAAGAGCCGACAGATGGCAAATTAGCTGATTCCAGTAGTGTATGTGGGCTTATTATAATATCAAGGACAAATACTTGACCCCAGATGGAGTAGTAAATTTGTCTCTTGAACAAGAGTGACTAGAGGTAGGGGCACGACATCTCAGCAGGACCCTCCACAAGGAGCCGCTAGCAAGCTCGGGGTCGGAAGGGAAAGCCCGAACAAGATCACATGCACCGCACAACACCTCTTTCATCACCGTTGCTGGAAGCAAAGCACACACCATGCCGAAGGATGGCCCCAAGCACCACTAGAACGCCCATGGCAACAAGAAAATGAGGCCCCACAACTGTCGTCGGCCACCGGGTAGCGCTCCGGGGGGGGGGGGGGGGCTAGCCTACTGTCATCACTCATCAATAGACGACACGGGGGACAATTAGTTTTTTCCGGGGCAAGTGAAATATAATGCCACCGTCACAATATTTCCCCCTTAAAAAAAAAGGATAACCCATCATAGTTTTTTTTTAAATTGTCATCAGGGGGGATAGATGGCTCAAAACTTGTTTTTACAATAGTTAAAACAGTCAAGACGTCGTTTAACTGTCTTAACTCAAGGAGCATTGCCGGCTTGTAGTGTGACTTCCTATCGTCTTGCTAGCTTTATGCGATGCGACGACGGAGGAAGGTTGGAGATGATGTTAAAAAATTACCACATTTGGTGACACTTTGACTCCTCTAAATAAGTTTGAGTTTCTAGCATCCAATATCGTCCAAAGAATGAGAAGGCACTAGTAGAAAACTGGGCTTTGGTCACAGGGCAATATTCACATTAGTCCCGGTTCAGTCATGAACCGGGACTAATGTGAGCATTGGTCCCGGTTCGTGCGGCCAGTGGCCTGCCGGGCCTCGTGGGGGCATTGGTCCCGGTTCGTCCGGCCCCTTTGGTCCCGGTTGGTGGGACAAACCGGGACCAATGGGCCTCGCTCCTGGCCCACCACCATTGGTCCCGGTTGGTGGCTTGAACCGGGACCAGAGGCTCACCCTTTAGTCCCGGTTTATACCACAAACCGGGACTAAAGGGTTGGTCCTAGTTGCGGTCAGAGTTTAGTCCCACCTTGCCAACCGAAGGGCGCTCACACCAGTTTATAAGCCCGTCCCTCTCTGCCTTGTTGAGCTCCTCTCAAAGTGAAAATAGATACCCTTATACAGGGAATTTGACCTAAATTCAGAGTAAATTTCTTTGAATTTCATAGAAATTTATTATGAATTTAGGTTGAATTTTCTCTATAGGCGCATCTATGTCCATTTTTTATAGTAAATAAAATAAATAAAACTTAATAAACTAAATAAAAATAAATAAACCATAATAAAATTAAATAAAATAAACTATAGTAAATAAAATAAATAAACCTTAACAAAATAAATAAAGCAAAAAAATTAAAGTAAAATACATAAGTAATTAGAAACAAAATGGAATAAAATAAATAAGTTTTTTGTTGTAAGTAGAAACAAAACAAAATAAATAAAGCAAAAGAGAAAACAAAAAACAGGGGAAAAAATTATGCCACCTACTAGGCCACCACGGCCTGAATACGACTTGAAACCCATCCATGGGCCAGGATTCAGGCCCGCAGAAGGCCCAGTAGGCCCCACAGGCAAAGAGAACGGTTAGGCCCGAAAGCCTGCAGTTGGGAGGAGCTCGAGAGGGTGGGCGCAGCAGCGTTATAAACCACTCTCGAGCTCTCTCAACTAGTGAGGTGGGACTAAAATTTTGACGCGGGGCAGCACAAGGCCTTTGGTCCCGGTTGGTGCCACCAACCGGGACTAAAGGGGGGCATGCGTACCGGTTCGTGGCACCAACTGGGACCAATGCCCCCCCTTTAGTCCCGGTTGGTGCCACGAAGCGGGACCAATGTATTTCCTATATATACCCCATCGCCACAGCAGAGCACTCCACAGTGCTCTGTTTTTTCTGGCCGGCGAGGGGAGGGCATTTGGGTGCTCTAGCTCACCTCCTATGCACATGAGGTGTTCGATGAAATGTCTGAGCCACACTAGTTAATCTTTCTCCTCTCGAACTGAACCTCCGAGCTCCATTTTCCCCGAGATTTGTCTAGGTTTAGCGGTCCGTCACGTCCCGTCCCCGTCTTCACCGTCGTTGATCGCCCGCGCCGATCTCGTCGCCAGCACCACCGTGGTGAGCCTCTTGCTCTTATCTTCTTTCTGAAAGAAAAAAAATTCTTACTTTAGATAGATACTTGTCTAATTTTGTTACTTTTATTATTTCTTCTTATTACATAGTGCGATGGTTTTGGTATCCGCCCCCGTCGGCCCTCATCCTGTCTATGATTTGGATGTGGTATATATTATCTGTTTATAACTATTTGCTTCATTTATTGTTTATGACAAATATGCCGACCAACGTGACATAGATTTTATTTATCTAGGAGGTGGTTGAACCGGAAATTCCAACCGACCCTATTGTCGAGAGGTTAAATTTAGTTGAAGAAGAAAACAATTACTTGAAGGAAAAAAATAAAAAAATCGAGGAGGAGAAGATGATATTGGAGTTGCATGTTGCGGATGTCGTCGATGATCACAAGATCAAGATGGATGCAATGCGCTTGAAGATTAGAAAGATTAGAAAATATGCCATTCATACCGAGGCTTGGTAGCATTATGCCGTTGGATCAATTGTTACCTTGGTTGCGATTATGATCGCATTTGTTTTCGCATTGAAATGTTTTACATAGTTTCAATATATGGTTTGGGCTCATTTTGCTCCTCGTGGGGTTGTTGATGTCCAAATGTTTCCCTGTCGGGGATTCGTGGGTCCACTCTCGAAATAGCCTTTCTCCCCATTTCTTTATCTTTACCTAATATTAAAGGGAGGATTGTTTCTCCACTTTTTTCGTCATCAGGTCCTTTCCTAAGTTTTTTCGTCCTTCATCTGCACCGGATTTTCGTCCGTCCTTCGTGCGTAGAGCGCGTACGAAATAGGACGACGTTAGAGTGCGTACGAAATAGAAAAAAGAATGGCTCGCTTGTCAAACTCTAACTCCACTAGCTCCACACCAACACTATAAAGCATCACCACACATACTCAAATAGAGTTGAGAGGCTCTTGTTCATTGAGTCACTACCCCCAACGTCATGCATGGTAGCGTCATGCCAAATAGAAATCTTGAAAGTCTAGAACTAAAAACATATCCAACATGTTACCTCTTCCACCTATTGGGGTCAGAATAACAACGAGGGACAACAAATAGAATCAATATGAGGGTGAAAAACTAACTTCATGGCGATGCCCTTGATGACCACGTACAAACAGTCTGATTTTATCGATGAACTGAGCAAACTAAATTAAATTAAAGGAACATAAATAATTATGAAAATAATCCAATAAATGAAAATATACATCAACATAGGCGCTCATAGGGGTAGGGTGTGCGTGTGTGCGTTCATAGGGGTGAGTGTATGCACTTGTATATGAGCGCTTGCGTCTGTACTGTGTTCAAAAAACATTCATGTGAGACGTCGTCCCTTTATCTAAACCTTTTTCACATCCCGACTTTCATAGGATTTGGTAGATAAGATCAACATGCGCATCTTGGATTTTCCTAAATGACTTCGAAGAACATGCATGAGTTGCCCACTATGGAATCGTAAGATCGTTAGGGCTCTCCCTTTGAATTGCAGGTCATCAAACCGCCTTTATGTTACCGTGGCGTCAAGGAAGATGACCAAACACTAGTAGAAAACTGGGCTTTGGTCACAGGGCAATATTCACATTAGTCCCGGTTCAGTCACGAACCGGGACTAATGTGAGCATTGGTCCCGGTTCGTGCGGCCAGGGGCCTGCCGGGCCTCGTTGGGGCATTGGTCCCGGTTCGTCCGGACCCTTTGGTCCCGGTTGGTTGGACAAACCGGGACCAATGGGCCACGCTCCTGGCCCACCACCCTTTAGTCCCGGTTCCTACCACAAACCGGGACTAAAGGGCTGGTCCTAGTTGCGGCCAGTGTTTAGTCCCACCTCGCCAACCGAAGGGCGCTCACACCAGTTTATAAGCCCGTCCCTCTCTGCCTTGTTGAGCTCCTCTTAAAGTGACAATAGATGCCCTTATACAGGGAATTTGACCTAAATTCACAGTAAATTTCATAGAAATTTATTATGAATTTAGGTTGAATTTTCTCTATAAGCGCATCTATGTTCATTTTTTTATATTTATAAAATAAATAAACCTTAATAAAATAAATAAAACTAAATAAACCTTAATAAAATAAAATAAAATAAACTATAGTAACTAAAATAAATAAACCTTAATAAATTAAGTAAAAATAGCAGCAGTAAAATAAATAAAAATAGCAGCAGTAAAATAAATAAAAATAAAATAAATAAAAATAAAATAATTAAAGTAAAATACATAAGTAATTAGAAATAAAATAAATAAGTTTTTTGGTTGTAAGTAGAAGCAAAACAAAACAAATAAAGCAAAAGAGAAAAAAACAGAGGAAAAAAATTATGCCACCTACTGGGCCACCACGGCCTGAATACGACTAGAAACCCATCCATGGGCCAGGATTCAGGCCCGCATAAGGCCCAGTAGGCCCCATAGGCAAAGAGAACGGTTAGGCCCGAAAGCCTGCAGTTGAGAGGAGTTCGAGAGGGTGGGCGCAGCAGCGCTTATAAACCACTCTCGAGCCCTCTCAACTAGCGAGGTGGGACTAAACTTTTGACGCGGGGCAGCACAAGGCCTTTGGTCCCGGTTGGTGCCACCAACCGGGACTAAAGGGGGCATTGTTCCCGGTTCGTGGCACCAACCGGGACCAAAGGCCTTTAGTCCCGGTTGGTGCCACGAACCGGGACCAATGAGTTCCCTATATATACCCATCGCCACAGCAGAGCACTCCAGAGTGCTCTGTTTTTTCTGGCCGGCAAGGGGAGGGCATTTGGGTGCTCTAGCTCACCTCCTATGCACATGAGGTGTTCGATGAAATGTCTAAGCCACACTAGTTAATCTTTCTCCTCTCGAAACTCGACCTCCGAGCTCCATTTTCCCCGAGATTTGTCTAGGTTTAGCGGTCCGTCCCGTCCCGTCCCCGTCTTCACCGCCGTCGATCGCCCGCGCCGATCTCGTCGCCAGCACCACTATGGTGAGCCTCTTGTTCTTATCTTCTTTCTGAAAGGAAAAAATTCTTACTTTAGATAGTTACTTGTCTAATTTTGTTACTTTTATTATTCCTTCTTATTACATACTGCGATGGTTTTGGTATCCGCCCCCGTCGGCCCTCGTCCTGTCTATGATTCGGATGTGGTATATATTATCTTTTTATAACTATTTGGTTCATTTATTGTTTATGACAAATATACCGACCAACGTGACATAGATTTTATTTATCTAGGGAGGTGGTTGAACCGGAAATTCTAACCGACCCTATTGTCGAGAGGTTAAATTTAGTTGAAGAAGAAAACAATTACTTGAAGGAAAAAATGAAAAAATTGAGGAGGAGAAGATGATATTGGAGTTGCATGTTGCGGATGTCGTCGATGATCACAAGATCAAGATGGATGCAATGCGCTTGAAGATTAGAAAGATTAGAAAATATGCCATTCATACCGAGGCTTGGTATCATTATGCCGCTGGATCAATTGTTACCTTGGTTGCGATTATGATCGCATTTGTTTTCGCATTGAAATGTTTTACATAGTTTCAATGTATGGTTTAATTAATTAGATGCTCTGGAGAGCTATATATATGTTGTTAGATGAGAACTATGTATGTACTTTGGTTTTAATGTGATGATGAACTTCTATTAATTTGGTCACTTAATTATCTATTCATGATGTTCTGTAATGGTTTTTGACACACTTAATTATATATAATGCACGCAGATGAACCGGCAATGGATGTACGGTGACAGACACACCTCCGAGTACATTAAGGGCGTGCATGATTTTCTCGAAGTGGCTGAGGCAAACAAGCAGAATGGTTTTATGTGTTGTCCATGCCCTACATGTGGGAATATGAAGTCTTACTCTGACCGGAAAATCCTTCACACCCACCTGCTTTACAAGGGTTTCATGCCACACTATAATGTTTGGACGAGGCACGGAGAAATAGGGGTTATGATGGAAGACGGCGAAGAAGAAGAGGACGATGACAACTATGTGCCCCCTGAATACGGTGATGCTGCAACGGGGGAAGCTGCTAAAGATCAAGAGGAACCAGACGATGTGCCCAATGATGCTGCAAGGGGGGAAGCTGCTGAAGATCAAGAGGAACCAGTGCCCGATGATGATGATCTCCGCCGGGTCATTGTCGATGCAAGGACGCAATGCGAAAGTCAAAAGGAGAAGCTGAAGTTCGATCGCATGTTAGAGGATCACAAAAAAGGGTTGTACCCCAATTGCGAAGATGGCAACACAAAGCTCGGTACCGTACTGGAATTGCTGCAGTGGAAGGCAGAGAATGCTGTGCCTGACAAAGGATTTGAGAAGCTATTGAAAATATTGAAGAAGAAGCTTCCAAAGGATAACGAATTGCCTGACAGTACATACGCAGCAAAGAAGGTCGTATGCCCTCTAGGATTGGAGGTGCAGAAGATACATGCATGCCCTAATGACTGCATCCTCTACCGCGGTGCGTACAAGGATCTGAACGCATGCCTGGTATGTGGTGCATTGCGGTATAAGATCAGACGAGATGACCCTGGTGATGTTGACGGAGAGCCCCCCAGGAAGAAGGTTCCTGCGAAGGTGATGTGGTATGCTCCTATAATACCACGATTGAAACGTCTGTTCAGAAACGAAGAGCATGCCAAGTTGATGCGATGGCACAGTGAGGACCGTAAGAAAGACGGGAAGTTAAGAGCACCCGCTGACGGGTCGCAGTGGAGAAAAATCGAGAGAAAGTACCGGGCTGAGTTTGCAGCTGACCCAAGGAACGTATGGTTTGGTTTAAGCGTGGATGGCTTTAATCCTTTCGGGGAGCAGAGCAGCAATCACAGCACCTGGCCCGTGACTCTATGTATGTATAACCTTCCTCCTTGGATGTGCATGAAGTGGAAGTTCATTATGATGCCAGTTCCTATCCAAGGCCCTAAGCAACCCGGCAACGACATTGATGTGTACCTAAGGCCATTAGTTGAAGAACTTTTACAGCTGTGGAATGGAAACGGTGTACGTACATGGGATGAGCACAAACAGGAGGAATTTAACCTGCACGCGTTGCTGTTTGTAACCATCAACGATTGGCCCGCTCTCAGTAACCTTTCAGGACAGACAAACAAGGGATACCATGCATGCACGCACTGTTTAGATGACACTGAAAGTATATACCTGGACAAATGCAGGAAGAATGTGTACCTGGGCCATCATCGATTTCTTCCGACCAACCATCAATGTCGAAAGAAAAGCAAGCATTTCAAAGGCGAGGCAGATCACCGGAAGAAGCCCGCCATGCGTACCGGTGATCACGTACTTGCTATGGTCAATGATTTACACGTAATCTTTGGAAAGGGTCCCGGCGGACTAGCTGTTCTGAATGACGCTGAGGGACACGCACCCATGTGGAAGAAGAAATCTATATTTTGGGACCTACCCTACTGGAAAGAGCTAGAGGTCCACTCTTCAATCGACGTGATGCACGTGATGAAGAACCTTTGCGTGAACCTGCTAGGCTTCTTGGGCGTGTATGGGAAGACAAAAGATACACCTGAGGCACGGGAGGACCTGCAACGTTTGCACGAAAAAGACGGCATGCCTCCGAAGCAGTATGAAGGTCCTGCCAGCTACGCTCTTACGAAAGAAGAGAAAGAAATCTTCTTTGAATGCCTGCTCAGTAGGAAGGTCCCGACTGGCTTCTCGTCGAATATAAAGGGAATAATAAATATGCCAGAGAAAAAGTTCCAGAACCTAAAGTCTCATGACTGCCACGTGATTATGACGCAACTGCTTCCGGTTGCATTGAGGGGGCTTCTACCGGAAAACGTCCGATTAGCCATTGTGAAGCTATGTGCATTCCTCCATGCAATCTCTCAGAAGGTGATCGATCCAGAAATCATACCAAGGCTAAGGAGTGATGTGGCGCAATGTCTTGTCAGTTTCGAGCTGGTGTTCCCACCATCCTTCTTCAATATCATGACGCACGTCCTAGTTCATCTAGTCGACGAGATTGTCATTCTGGGGCCCGTATTTCTACACAATATGTTCCCCTTTGAGAGGTTCATGGGAGTCCTAAAGAAATATGTCCGTAACCGCGCTAGGCCAGAAGGAAGCATCTCCATGGGCCATCAAACAGAGGATGTCATTGGGTTTTGTGTTGACTTCATTCCTGGCCTTAAGAAGATAGGTCTCCCTAAATTGCGGTATGAGGGGAGACTGACTGGAAAAGGCACGCTTGGAGGGGACTCAATAATATGCAGGGACGGATATTCTTGGTCTCAAGCACACTGCAGTGTTCTACAGAACTCTACCTTGGTGACCCCGTATGTCGATGAACACAAGAACAGTCTGCGCTCCAAACACCCGGAGCAGTGTGACGACTGGATTACATGTGAACACATCAGGACTTTCAGCAGTTGCTGGAAACACGTCTCAAAGGTGACACCACTGTTTGTGATGAGTTGTACTCGTTGTCCAGGGGACCATCTTCGACTATATTGACTTACAAAGGATACGAGATAAATGGGAATACATTTTACACGATCGCCCAAGATCAAAAGAGCACCAACCAAAACAGCGGTGTCCGCTTTGATGCAGCAACTGAGAGGGGAAAGGACACATATTATGGTTACATAATGGACATATGGGAACTTGACTACGGACATGATTTTAAGGTCCCTTTGTTTAAGTGCAAATGGGTCAGTCTGTCAGGAGGCGGGGTACAGGTAGACCCATAGTACGGAATGACAACAGTGGATCTGAACAATCTTGGGTACACTGACGAACCGTTCGTCCTAGCCAATGATGTGGCACAGGTTATCTATGTGAAGGACATGTCTACCAGACCGAGAAAAAGAAAAGATAAGGAAGCGAATACATCATACGATGAGCCAAAGCGCCACATAGTTCTTTCAGGAAAAAGGGACATTGTGGGAGTGGAGGGCAAGACAGACATGTCTGAAGATTATGAAAAGTTTCATGAAATTCCTCCCTTCAAAGTCAAGGCTGACCCAAGCATCCTGATAAACAATGAAGATTATCCATGGTTACGGCGCAATAAGCAAATGACACAAGCGAAGAAAAAGTGAAGACTTTCTCCCGCAACTATTATGATGTTACCATGCCAACTTTGTAACACACGAGTATGATACCATTGTCCGTTTTGTACACGAAGTGCATCTAGTTTTTGCCGTAACCCTCTCAACTTTCTTGCACATGCTATGTGGATGAAATGATGATACAATGCCAACTTTCAACCTTTTCAGAGTTCATTTGAAATGCTTTTCAATTTTAGGGTCTTATAGCTCAAAATAATTAGTAAATGCATGAAAAATAACAAATGAAGTCAGAAAGGGTTGAAAATTGATGATGTGGCTTTGAATGGTGCATTTTGAACACACAAAAAGTCAGGAGTTCAAATAAGTTTTAAAAAATGAAATCCCTTTGTAACAGACGAGTTTCCGTATGAAATCCTGATACTTCGAAAGAGATTGTCCGTTTTGTACACGAACTGCATCCAGTTTTTTCCGTAACCCTCTCAACTTTTTGCACATGCTATGTGGATGAAATGATGATACCATGCCAACTTTCAACCTTTTCAGAGTTCATTTGAAATGCTTTTCAATTTAGGGTCTTATAGCTCAAAATAATCAGTAAATGCATGAAAAATGGTGCATGAAAAATAACAAATAAAATAAATAAGTAATTAGAAACAAAATAATATAAACTTGATGCAACTAATATTAACATAAATAAAATTTATGAAACTAAAATTATCAAAGTATTTTCTGTTCAAAACATTATAAGCAACCTCTAGTATTACTGAAACTAAAATTATATAAAATTGATGCAACTAAAATTATCGAAGTATTTTCTGTTCAAAATCATTGAAAGCAAAAATAATTTTCATAAAGAACTTTTTTTGTTAGAAACTTTAATAGCAAAAAGAATTATCATAAAGTAAAATAAATAAGTAATTAGAAACAAAATAAAATAAAATAAATAAGTTTTTTGTTGTAAGTAAAAACAAAACAAAATAAATAAAGCAAAAAGGAAAACAAAAAAACAGGCAAAAAATAAAAATTATGCCACCTACTGGGCCACCACGGCCTGAATACGACTAGAAACCCATCCATGGGCCAGGATTCAGGCCCGTAGAAGGCCCAGTAGGCCCACAGGCATGTACAGAGAGGTTAGGCCCGTAAGCCTACTTTAGAGAGGAGCTCGACAGCTCAGGCGCACCGCACCTTATAAACAGGTGCGGCTCTCTCTCAGCTAGCAAGGTGGGACTAAACTCCCACCACCACGCCGCTGTGCAAGGCCATTGGTCCCGGTTGGTGCCACGAACCGGGACCAATGCCACCCTTTGGTCCCGGTTCGTGGCACCAACCGGGACCAATGCCCCCCTTTAGTCCCGGTTGGTGCCACCAACCGGGACCAAAGGCCGCCGCTTCCCGCCCTTTGGGCTGCTGAAAAGAGGCCTTTGGTCCCGGTTGGTGGCACTAACCGGGACTAAAGGGGGCATTGGTCCCGGTTGGTGCCACGAACCGGTACCAATGCTCTCAGTATATAAGAAAGCACTTAGCATTTTTCAGATTCATCTCTGCATCAGTTCCCCCGCCCCGATGACGCCGCCAGGCTGCCCGAGCTCGCCCCGTCGACGCCGTCGCCGCCCTCTGCTGCCTCGTCGACGCGCAGCCGCCCCTTCCCCGAGCACGCCGCCGGCGGCCCGCCCCGACCACGCCGCACGCCCCTGCCTCGACCACGTCGTCGTCGCCCCAGCTGCCCCGACCACGCCGCCGTCGCCTCTGCCTCGCCCTGCCCCGACCACGCCGCCGTCGCCTCTGCCCCTGCCCCGACCACGCCGCCGTCGCCTCTACCCCGACGCGCGTCGTGCCTCTGCTCCTACCCCGACCACGCCGCACCTCTCATCCTTTGGTCAGGGCCGGCACTGCCCCCTTCCTCCCTATTTTTTCTGCACATATATATGATATTTTTTTCCTGATTATATGTATATGTATGAGTATATGTATGTGTGTATATCTGTTTATATGTCCTTTTTTTAGATCTTTTTTTTGCATTTTTATAAAAATGTATATATGTTCTCTGTGTATATATATGTTCATGTATATATGCAAAAGATAGATTTTTAGAAAAGTTAGGATTTTTTTCTGTTCATAGATTTTTTTGGTGATATTAATTATTGTAGAATATGCAAATATTTGTATATTCATATGAACAATGCATTAGGCAAAACCTTTACTTTTTTTCGAAATTTTCTATTTGAACATTTTTTTACGAATGAGAGGAAAAAGGAAAATAAGAAGAGGAAGAAAGGAGAAGAAGAGGAGAGGAAGAAGAGGAGAAATAAATAAGAAGAGGAAAAAGAAGAAAAAGAAGAGGAGAAGAAGAAAGGAATAGAAGAGAAGAAGAAAAAATAGAAAAATTCTATTTTTTCTTCTTCTCTCCTCTATTCCTTTCTTCTTCTCCTCTTTTTTTCTTCTTTTTTTCTTCGATCTTCTCTTCTATTCCTTTCTTCTTCTCCTCTTTTTATTTCTTCTTCGTTTTCTTATGTTTTATCGGGTCTGTCGTCGTTGATATACCCCTCTCCCGATAACTTCAACACGAGGGGGGGGGGTCGATATACCCCCTCCCTGATAATATTATTTTCCCATGTACGTATGTCGTTGTTGTCGATATAACCCCCTCCCGATAACTTCAACACGTGGGGGGGGGGTCGATATACCCCCTCCCCGATAACATTATTTTCCCATGTATGTATGTCGTCGTTGTCGATATATATAACTCCCTCCAAGATAACTTCGACATGATGGACGGTCGATATTTATACCCCCTCTCGACCGTGATAACTTATACCACGGGAGCACCCCCCGGCCCTCTCGCTCGACCAAAACTCTCGAGGACACCCAAACCCTAGAAAAAAAAACGATGTCGGTCTCCTACCCCCTCCCGCCGCGCCCCTACCCTTGAAGCGTGGCCGAGGCCACTCCAAACCCGGAATAAGCTAGGTCTACGTTTGCACTAATATATCCACCTGCTGTCATGTTTGTGTAATAATTGCCATGTTGTAATATTTGCAGAAACAATGGAGCACGGACGAGATGAGCAAGCAGAAGAAGTGTTGGGGGACATAATCTTAGCCGGAGGTGATATCTTGTTGTATCTTAACGACAATGATGGTCTGGAAGAACAGGGTGAAGAAGCAGGCTACGGTGATCGAAGAGTGGAGGAGGAAAGACATGATTATGATGGCTCCGGTGACCCAATGCTGGTGCAAGAAGGAGCCCGTGGTGACGGCTCCAGTGACCGAACATAGTCCGGCCAGGTAAATATATTAGTTAAGCCTGTGCTGACTAGCTAATTGATGCATTCATTGTTTCGGTATGTACACATATTAATTAACTCTCGTCTTTCCTCTTTTTTCTAGCCCTCCGGATCGAGCACAACTTCGGTAAAGAGACGAGGCCCGCAGAGAAAGTTGCGCTCGGATGAAAGGTTTGAGGTCACAGCAATCGTGCGCGACGGCCAACCGATTGAACCCATCCGGACAAAGGAAGCATTTGCTTCTCAGTGCGGGGTTCTTGTTAGGGACAAGATCCCGATCAGCATCCACCAATGGTATAAGCCTAAGAAGGAAGACCATGAGGTGTCATATGTCAATGATATGCAGAATGATGATCTTTGGACTGAGCTGAAGGCAAATTTCACCCTACCGCCAGAGGAGGATCCGGAGAAGCCAGTTAAAGAGCAATTAATCAAGTCTCATGCTCTTAAGAAGATGGCAGACCTATTCAGGAGGTGGAAGAATGAGCTGAAAACGTTTGTCGACAAAGAAGAGACACCAGAATTCATCGGCCGGTATGAGAAGATCAGAGATCACTGGCCCGCATTTGTGGCCCACAAGACATCGGAAAAGAGTAAGAAGATGTCAGCGACAAACAAGAAGAATGCTGCGAAGAAGAAGCTTCACCATCGCACGAGGTCAGGTGGCTACCTCAAAGCCCGGCCTAAGTGGGCCAAGGCTGAGAATGATCTGCTTGATAAAGGGATCGAACCACAGACAATGAACTGGCCAGACCGTTGCCGAACTTGGTTCTTCGGGGCTGGAGGAAAATTGGACCCTATATCAGGGAGGTGCGTTTGGACGGACGAGTTTTTGAGAATACCAGTCAAGAGGCTTCAGCACTATATCGATGCAGCGCAGGAAGGGACGTTCGTTCCAGATAGAGAGAACGACGAGCTCACAATGGCCCTCGGGAATCCTGAGCACCCTGGACGGACATGAGGCACGCCAGGCTCCGTTTCGTGGAAGGCTGGTTTTCCGGACGCGGGCGGTTACAAAAGCCAGGAGAGGAGGAAAAAAGTGGAGCAGACCCAAATTCAGAAGCTGCACGAAAGGGTTCAAGCGCTAGAGGAACGAGACGGCAATCGACATGCCGAAACTACCCCCGAAGCTACACCGCCATCTCAGCGGAGAAGCAGCGTGGCTTCCACCGAGCTGCTTCAGCCGGAGCATGTCTTGACGGCTCCTGCTAGCTACCCCGTGGATGCTATCACGAAGTCTCAACATTGCCACCTTATGGCGCAATGGCAGAACTTCAAAGTCAAGGCGGCTGTTGGCTCTGTTTTACCTCCTGAACCCGGCGCAACCTACCACTTCCTGCCGATTCCAGAAGGATATGCTAGGGTGATGGTGGATGAAATAACGGAGGGATTTGAGGACCTCCAGCTTGACCACCCTACCGGTGAAGGGGAGACTCGGCTGGGTTCTGCTCTGAAGACTCCATGCCTATGGCGGAAGGAGCTCATCAACCTTCCGAACTGGACGGCTCCGGCGAGTAAGGGCACTCCGCCTCCTCCTCCGGCGAGTGATCAGGGCACTCAGCCTCCTTCTCCAGCGCGTGGCGGCACTCCGCATCCTCCTCCGGCGAGTGATCAGGGCACTCAGCCTCCTTCTCCGGCGTGTGGCGGCACTCCGCCTCCTTCTCCGCCTGCGCCGGTGCACCAGAGCAGCCAGCCTCCTCCTTCTCCGCCTCGTCAGCAAGGGCGGAAGAGACCCGCCGCCGCTCCAGCTGCTCCGGCGCGTCGTAGTCCTTCTCTTCCGCCTCATAAGCAAGGAAAGAAGACAGCCGCAGCCGCTCTGTCTGCTCTGCCAGCGTCTAGCAGTAGAGCTGCCAGAGGCGGGAGGCAATACAGATTCGGTCCTTCTCTGAAGACTCCCGAGAAGTTACCATACGAGAGGACCGAGGAGGAAACCAGGAAGATCGTGCGAGCCGAAGTGACAAACTTCTTTGAAGGGGTGAAAGCAAAGAAACATCCACCTCCGGAGGAGAAGGTAGATCCGGTGAAAGCAAAGCGTACTCTGGCTGCCCTGACAAAACCACCAAAGTCTCCGCCGAGAGGCAACTATGAGCGCATTCTTGCAAAGACATATGCCGAAGCGGAGCGGTCGGGAAGTACTGTCAGTGATCAAAGGTTAAAAGAACGACGAGCTGGGAAAAAAGTTGCCCAGCTCGGTGAACAAGCGAATCAATCGTGCCCCCCGCTCAAGGTGTCTAAAGACATCGTCGCTAATGATCCGAGGATGGTGGCCGGTTATAGCAATCTTGAAGATTACCTACCCGACGATGTACATTATGAAATCATGGAGGTGGACGAACACAAATACCATTACGGGAAGCCTCTCATCAAAGATGAAAGATCTCTAACAACGATGATGCGAAGATTACATGATTGGTACATGAAAACCTGTAGAGAGTCTGATGGGATGAATACTTTGACGCTAAGAGTTAAACCGGAACATGACCTCGTTGGAATTGAACTGTTGAATGTTCCATTTGAGGAGTTCTTCCAGTTTTTCAATCAAAAGGCCCTCGATAAATCAACGATCACTTGCTACTGTCTGTAAGTAGTACTACTTCTGTCATTAAGTCTCTCTATATAGGTCAGCTCTTTCATTGCATGTATTTATAATTATCCTCACTATATTATGCAGATTGAAGATAGCCGAATTGAAGAAAAGACAAATCGGCAATATTGGGTTCATTAACACAAATCTCATAGATGCATATACGGTTGAAAAACATGCCAAAGAAGTCGAGGCCAACTTGCTACGATCGTTGGTATTAAATCAAAACAAAGATATAATACTCTTTCCTTGCAACTTCAAGTGAGTGTTACTGTCTTGTGCATATTTGGTTTCCCTAATTAGTCCAGGTTATGGTAATGTAATTGATGACTTATGCATGCATGCGCAGCTTCCACTATATTCTCCTAGAGATTAAGCTTGAGCAGGGAGTAGTAACCGTCTTAGACTCGAGACGAAAAGATCCCCAGGACTATGCGGACATGACTCAAATGCTCGAGAAGTAAGTTAAATCGATCAGCAACTTTGTTCATTTCGTGATATCAAGTAATTGTTTTCTTTGTCTGGCAGGGTTTGGAGAAAATTCACCACAAAAGGTCCGGGACTGCCGAAGAAGCTGCAATTTAGACACGCGAAAGTAAGTACTATAGTAGCATGTTCCGCACATCTCCTAGTGATTCAAGCGCTAGTTTCATCAATACCATTTAGCATGCTTGCTTATCAGTTAGATTGACCTCTATTTCTTGTAAAGTGGTTGTGGCAGGAACAAAGGAATGATTTCTGTGGATACTACGTTTGCGAGTCTATCCGCCACACGACCTGTGAGTGGGGCTACTCTGACGAACAATATGAAGTGCGTAAGCAATAATATTCACAATTTTATTTTATTACCATCATTTGTGTCGAGTTTCATTTATTCATATATATATGTATTGACCCCCTTCTTCAAATTAGATCTTTCGGATGCGTGATGAACTCCTAGCACCAGATCGTATGCGAGCATTTCAAGAGGAATTGGCGGCATTCTTCCTTGACCACGTGATCGCTGAAAACGGAGAATACTATGTGGACCCTGTGTTCTTACAATTTAATTAGGAGATTATATTGTAAGAGATAATTATTGTATATATGTAGCCGGTAGTGTCAGATAGATATACGAGAACTTGTTGTTCGACCAATCTCTCGGAGAAGGAGAGGTGGTCGATATCACTTCTCTCTGTATGCATATGTTCATGACGATCTTATGTTTCCTTCATTTGCTTACTAGCTAGCGTGTCTAGTCCTCTCCATACGTATATAGTACGTAGCGTCGGCCAAGCACGGAGATAAGAGAGGACACTTCTCTCTATTAATTAGCTAGCTAACACAATATATGAAACACCTAAATTAACGCCCCAAAACCCCCCAACCTCCCCCTTTCAAAAAAACAAAAACCCCAGCCCCTGAAATGCTGACGCGTGGATGCCTATTGGTCCCGGTTGGTGTCACCAATCGGGACAAAAGGCCCTGCCTATTGGTCCCGGTTGGTGTCACTAACCGGGACCAAAGGCCCCCCTGCCTGGGCTGGCAGCAGCGACCACATGGAGGACCTTCTGTCCCGGTTCGTGTAAGAACCGGAACTAAAGGGTTAGGGCTTTAGTAACGACCCTTTAGTCCCGGTTTGAAAACCGGGATAAAAGGCGCTTACCAACCGGGGTAAAAGCCCTTTTTTCTACTAGTGAGGGGGTGGAAAGGCCAAACAGACCTGGGATTGTGCATCGGGGTCGACCAAAGGGCATCTTGATGCACACAGCACCAATATGCTGTAAATATTCCCCCTAATAAAGTATTCTTACATAGTATATGCTGAAATGTCAACCGCCTTGCTCTCGACTCGACACCTTCTTTAGCGCCTCGTAAAGATGGCTAGTGATTAAAGAAAGATGGGGAACCAATCATATTGTTCTGTGCTATTTTCTTTGACGACACTAGAGAGAAGACTTAGCTCGTCAATTACATTAGAAGTTCTGACTTTCAGACCTGAACCTCTCACGCACGCATATACCAGAGCTCAGCTGAGATCCATATCAAGAGTTTATGCCTTATAACTTTCTGTTTTTCCCAGTTCCCAGGACTTATTCCTTTCGCCTCTCTTTATCTAAATCTGAACAATAATGTGAACATGAATTCGCCTTTTCTCGACGTGGCTGAGGCTGACCCATGTCAGTATTGAGGATTTGAGTAATTTCATTTCTGACAAAGAATGGTGCATCTCCTTGATCAATGACAATGGAAATTTTATGAAGGGGCTCGCGTCCCTAGCCTCGCATCGGGAGAAATTTGGAACAAGAAAAATGTAAGGGAGGGCACTAGAAAAAAAGTTTAATTGTCGTGAAGGAAATGGAAGGCACTAGAAAGAAATGTGTAGTACAAGAAATAACTTTCTGAGACCCATCCGAGTCAAACCGTGTCCTGTATTTTTTTTCTAGTGTACAATGTACGGGGAAACAATAAGTTCATCACCTAGAGCAAGGTGTGTCAGGGCATCAAGGGAGATCCGCAAATAGCTCTGGTATATGTCTGTTTTATGTCCGGACGTGGTCCACGGACATGATGAGGGTCCCCATTGAATGACAAAGTTGTCACAAACGGACACCATGACCCGAATATATACCGGAGCTCTAATGGTCTCGCAGTCTCGCTTGGAGATGCCCTAAAAAGAGCATCCATATAAGTCGATATATATATTCTGCCGGTGAGTCAGCATCAAAGAGGGTGCATGTTATCGATATAGTACAGTAGGCATCATGCTCATATATTGCCTATAAGTAGCGTCGCCCTCCTCCCGTCTTATTGGCATCAGTCTGACCTGCTCTACCGTGTCTTGCGATCTTCTTCTTCTTCTTCTGCCTTACATATCTTCTTCAAACAAGCTCCACACAAACACCAATGGCTGCCGCGCTTAAGACGGCGGCCGTTGCCCTCTGCGTGGTACTGGCCCTGTCGTCCATGGCGCCGTCGGCCATGGGACAGGTAGATTGTAACGCGCTCTGCACTGCTGCGTGCTCCTGCACCGGCACCTGCCGGCCCTGCATCGAGAATGCGTCATGCATCGGCGTCTGCAACCCCACCTCCACTTTCTTCCCGGTATGCCAGCTCTGCAAGGACACGGCCAAGCAGACGTGCGTAACTGAGTGCGTCACGGGCTGCACGGTCCCATGAGGCGCCGCCGTGGTGGTGTGGCGGCCGGCCGCGCGTGGATCAGTTCATGGTTCTCCTATGTTTTCGCTCCCGAACTGTTTACACATATATTGTAGTATGAATAAGTAAATGCAGCCGGGCAGCAAGGTCGTGCCTAGCTATGTATGCATGTTGTGCTAGCTCGATCCCCACCCGGGAGGAAGCTGCTGCCTGGTTGCGCCAGTGTTCTCGTTTTTGTAATTTGTGTCCGTTTCGTTTCAGGCATTGTTAATTGCGTTTTCAATCTTATTACCATGTGTGACTACCGCGCGAGTGTTTATGTGTGCTTTTTTTTTGCAATTTCTACCTTAAAGTGTTCTTTCGCCATCTTGCCAGAGGCAAAAGATAAAAAAGAAATAGAGAAAGTATTCAACCAATTTTGATTTTCATTCGAGTTTTTTGTGAACAAAAAACATCCATCGTGCTCTCCATGAAAGAACAACAAAACTGTGACCTCTAAAATGCTTTTAAAGAATAGCGTTTTTAGAGCACAAAATGTATTTGTTGTCCACAGCACCATGGA
This sequence comes from Triticum aestivum, assembly GCF_018294505.1. Classification (NCBI taxonomy): domain Eukaryota; kingdom Viridiplantae; phylum Streptophyta; class Magnoliopsida; order Poales; family Poaceae; genus Triticum; species Triticum aestivum. The sequence goes on along the minus strand of NC_057814.1, from coordinate 101,045,264 downwards.
TGTCATTTATTCATGAAAATTCACAGGTAGGTAGAACAGTACTCAACAATGTTCGTTGTAAACGGAATCATTTTTTCATTGATTTTTTTATTTTTCACTAATTTGGGATTTTATTGTTCATATAGGGGAACTTGTCCCAAGAATTACAACTTGTTTAGCCAAGGCGAGAAAAGATTGTTTAGATAGGAGTTTCGAATGGAATGGGAGATGGTGTCAACACCTGTAGGTGCATTTAGAGTATCTACTAACGGACCTCTCAAACCCGTCTCATACATTTGGGTGGGCCGCCCGATCATTGCCAGGTCACGGTTTTTTGATCCAGACAGGCACGGCCCTCAAATGCCCGGGCTGACCGGCACCCGACATATCCAGTCTAAATATGAAGCGGATATAGGGGCGCCCGGGCGCGCCCGGGTACGCCCGCCACATCGGCCCGGCCCACATTGGCCCACCCGACCCCTCATAAAATCCTCCCCATTCGCTAATCGGATCAAACCCTAGCCACTTCACTCCCTCCCCTCCACTCCCCTTCATCACCCAAACTCGTCTCCGGCTCCTTCCAGTCGTCTCCGGCATGGCGGGCAGCGGATCCGAGTCCTTCACCTTCAGATTCGTCGACCCCGAGCTCATCTCACGCGGCCCCGAGGAGGAGATGGTCGTCCGGTTTGCACTCCACCTCGCCCGGGAGGAGGCTCGTGGACGGCTGAGCTCGGATTCCATCCATCGGGAATCCGTTGCGTCCGTCCAAACACTATTAGGGAAAATCCTAGCAGTAGCGTGGGTCAAATGCCTAGTAGTAGCGCGGGGACCCGCGCTACTGCTATACCTACTTAGCAGTAACGTTGTCCAAAAAAGCGCTACCGCTAAGTAGCAGTAGCGTTCGTCCGTCTAGCGCTACTGCTAAATAGCTCTAGCGCTTGAGTACGGCGCTACGGCTTCCTGCTAAGAGCGCTACTGCTATTTTTTCATATTTTTTCTGCTACGTATTTGTGGTGTTTTTGTACAGGTTTTATATAGTATTCTAATCATATCATAAACATGCAATATGCTCATCATATCATACACATAATAGTCTCATCATATCATCCAACACAAATCATGTCGTTTCATCATAATCACGATATAGCGATACAGGTTAAGTGACATGTCTCGAATACAAACAACTGCATGGTCATCACATACACATGTTTCATCATCTATATGTAAACAAAGATATAGTAGAGAAGAGCGATCACTATGAGAAAGAGAGTGATAATGTAGTAGTTTTTGAGGTACCAGTTCCGATCCCTCTCTCGCGCTAGCGTCAACCTCAAGTAACTATCTTCCGCTTCGGCTCTGCTATGAAACCCTCTGTGGCTGCCGCCCAAAAACCGATGCATCTGGGCCTGACACTTAGGCCACTCGTCGTACACTCCTGGAACCTTCCCTACGTACACAGTGTAGCACTTCTTCGCCATCAATGATCTATGTACCTACATCATCACATGAGTCGATAATATGCAACATATATAGTTGAGCTACAGAAAGAGACAGAGTTAGCAAAAATAGAAGCAACATATGATAAGCATAAATAACAAAGTTCATCGTACCCAAAATTCCCTAACTAGAGTGATCTTCGCTAGTTGAGGAGGACGGTTTAATTACATCACAAAGTTTCGTCATAGAAAAAGTAGTGACTAAATGGACACATTGTCATATATCGTCAATCACTCCAACATGTCGTGCTATCCATCCAAATCAGGGTGGAAGTCCCCAAGCGAAGTGAAAAGCTTCAGTTCAAGACGCTGAGCGGCTACGCGTGTTCGGACGTCTTCCCATGACATTTGCCCTTCTTCGTAGAACATCCCTATTTTTCGAGGACCTCCTTCATGATGATTTGGAAAAGTTCACGCTGGATGTGACAGAACTCAGCTCGGAGTCGATGATCCGGGACATTTCCTAGTTTCTTTGCCCATTGCAGAATATCGACATCGCCGGATCTAGGTGACATGCGAAGGTTCTGGCAATCCCGTCTATACTCCAGCATGTGGTGAAGGACATAGAATCCATCACGAGAGTACCACTCGGTTGCTGGATGCAATAGAAGTCGGTCTTATGGCCGAAGCAGGGCGCGCGGTTCCTTGTCTTCTTGAGCGTGATCTCTCCACCCCGTATGCCGTAGGTTAAGATAGCACTGTCGAGAATAGACTTGATGTGGGTGTAATTATTTTTCTTCATGTTCTTCGACGAGTCCAAGTAAAGAGCGTGGGAGGATCGAGGGTAAAGGATGATGAGGACGACGCGCCCGTCGCTGCGCAAAATAAGTACACCTCAAATTAGCCTCCACGCGTGCAAATGAATGATTGAAAATCGAAGGAAGGACATCCGCGGATGACTTACATGGGATGATAAGGCAGGAGAATCGTCTCCTTGTCCTTATTGCCGACCATGAAATCGGCGATGTAGTTCCTTGCGTATTCACGGTGCTTTGGGCAGACTACCAAGAAGCCCTCGTGTATGAAGTACGGGTCAGCGACACAGATATAAGGTATTTGCCCACTCCTGATGATGTAGTTCATGTACAAGGCAAAAAGTCGGACGAACGTAAAATCCTGCTTTGTCAAGTGAAACATGTCGAATCGAAGGAAGAACTTTTCAGCAGGGAATGTCTGGACGTACAATCTTTGCCGCGGCACATTAACCACGGATAGCGGGTATCCTGGATTTTTCGAGGCGATAAGGCTTTTCTCTCTATGCAGCACATCATCATGAAGTCTCCTTTGATCGCCGTCTATGGCCTCTACCACTGCCTTAGGTAGAATTGGATCACTGGGGCTATGGTATTTCGCCGCATCTTTGATAGGTATACGGTCTTGAACCCGAGGCTGCAGAGGCGGCTGACTCATAGAAGCAGCTTTGCCGCCATTTCGGCCTTTCTTCGGTCTCTTCCTATGGTTCTTTGCTACCCGAAGTAAGCCTATCATACGTTCATCCTCCGGCAATTCAGACATCAAATCGTCACGCTCAAACCCTGAGTCATACTACTGAGCCATCAATCCTACGTTGTCATAGGCGCCGGTATAGAGATACCGTAGAGGGTCATCATCCTCATCCATGGCATCATGCATTGCTTCTTCGATGGCAGCGACATCATCGGGCACTAATGGAGGCTCTTCCTCACGCCGTCCGCTATCACCCGACACGACATGCGACGCTAATTGGGTAGGTGGGGTGTTGGTGTTCATAGCTTGCTGAGGCTGCTTGGTCATGGGTGTGCTCTCGGCCGCCTCCAGGTGAAGCAGACTCTTCGGCCACAACAGGACCCAACTCTTGCAATCGCCAAGCCGCCACGGGGTCTCGTCATGATCTCCCCCTAGTGCTACCGGAGGAGCCAAATTATCGTGGCCCGGTTTGACACTAGCCACAGAAACCTTGAAGACGCCAGGGGAGGATCGGCCGACAATGGAACAATTGTTCCTTCGGCTTCACTATCGTCGCCTTTCCCACATCCACCTTCTGGCCGCTGATGTTGTACAATATGGTGCACGGGGTTACGTCAGCCTGCAAAGACATGTCTGCGACGTGAGACATCCGGAAGGCAATGGAAACAGGAGATTATACATATATTGAAGAGGGCCGGTGTGACAGGAAGTTACCATGAGGGCGTCGAGCTCACCCAAAGACGAAGCCCCGCTGAGCACGCCAGAGATGGAGGACGGGCTGCTATGAGCAGGTACGGTTGCGTGAGTAGGTGCTGGTGCAACGCTAAACGAGCTACTCCCGACGAAGTTGGGAAAGGGAAAGTCCGCAGCCTCTTTATCTGGATTTTGCTTGGTCCAATTGATGACAGCCAGAATCCAGGTAGCAAACGAAGATACCATTTCCTCTCTTGCGGCAGCTACTACTGCTTTGACTGCCTCGTTCAGCAACTCAGGTCGTATCGCTTCTTTGGTCTCAGCTGATTTCTTATCGACCGCAATCTCAACCTTCTTGTCGATGTTTATTTCATTTAACCTCCGTCTTTGCTTTCTCTCCTCGGCGTCCTCATGGTAGTAGTGCTTCCATGTGGTGCCGTCTCCGACGCCATGCACGCGTCCATACGATGGCCGAGTGTCAACCGGGAGTCTTTACAATATGTTCAAGGCCCGGTTGAATGGGGTGTCCCACTTGGGCCTCGCCAACGCCTCAGACGGCGAGTCGCTTTCGGCCGCAATCCTGTTGAGGGAGTCCTGGATTAAGGGGTCCTCGGGCGTTCAGACTATGTAACATGGGCCGGACTAATGGGCTATGAAGATACAAGACATAAGACTTCTTCCCGTGTCCAGATGGGACTCTCCTTTGTGTGGATGGCAAGCTTGGCGTTCGGATATGTAGATTCCTTCCTTTGTAAACCGACTCTGTACAACCCTAGTCCCCTCCAGTGTCTATATAAACCGGAGGGTTTAGTCCGTAGAGGCAATCACAATCATACAAGCTAGACATCTAGGGTTTAGCCATTACGATCTCATGGTAGATCAACTCTTGTAATCCTCATATTCATCAAGATCAATCAAGCAGGAAGTAGGGTATTACCTCCATCAAGAGGGCCTGAACCTGGGTAAACATCGTGTCCCCCGTCTCCTGTTACCATAGACCTTAGACGCAGAGTTTGGGACCCCCTACCCGAGATCCGCTGGTTTTGACACCGACATTGGTGCTTTTATTGAGAGTTCCACTGTGTCGTCACCAGGAGGTTCGATGGCTCCATCCATCATCTACAACAATGCGGCCCTGGAGGAGGTTTTTCTCCCTGGCCAGATCTTCGTATTCAGCGGCTTCGTACTGTGGGCCAACTCGCTTGGCCATCTAGAGCAGATTGACAGCTACGCCCCAGGTCACCAGATTAGTTTTGGAAATCTGGACTATGTCGCTGATATCCGAGGAGACTTGATCTTCCAAGGGTTCACGACCCCAACCTCCGCTCTGGCCTTAGATCCAGAGTGCATCCCCAGGTCCGAACACGGGATTACTGAGCCAGCCGGACTGTCTGCGGCCATTGAGCCCAGCATGGGAGAGCCGGAGGAAGTAGTGTCGCTGGCAACCATCATGAAGCCAAACTCCTCTCCGGACACCGGCTCCAAACCCTCGGAGTCAGCATCGTGTGAGGTCGTCCAAGGAGTTTCCTTCCTGCCGTACTCCATGGATTTTCTTCTCCCTAGCCAAACCTCGCCTATAAGCGAGGCTCTGGACTTGATGCGATCCCTCGTCATTACAGAGGAGCAATGTCCGAACTACGCCCAACCCGGACTAGGGGCTGAGAGCGTGGAATTTTACGTCCCACCCACCACCCACCACCCACTTCATAGCCACTATCGAGGACTTAACTGATATGCTCGACTACGGCTCCGAAGACATTGACGGTATGGACGACGATGCCGGAGAGGAGCAGGCCGAAAACCCGCCGTTTACCGGACACTGGACGGCCACCTCTTCGTATGACGTGTACATGGTGGATACACCCAAAGAGGGTAGCGGCGACGATAAAGAAGATCCAGTCGAGAATAAACCACCTGAGAGACAGCCAAAGCGCCAACGTCAGCGGCGCCGCTCTAAATCACGCCGTGGAAAAGACAGCAATACCGGCACAGGAGGCAACAACATTCCGGACGATGCCGAAGACAAAGAAGACCCTGTCGAGCCAACTTTCGAACAGGACGATCGGGAAGATGGGCAAGTTAGCCCCGACGAACAGGCCGTAAACGAAGACTCGGAGGACAGTAATTATCTCCCACTCTCCGAGGACGAGGTGAGCCTCGGTGACGAAGAATTTATCGTACCTGAGGAACCTCTCGAGCAGGAGCGCTTTAAGCACCGGCTAATTGCCAGTGCAAGGAGCCTGAAAAAGAAATAGCAACAGCTTCAAGCTGATCAAGATCTGCTCAACGATAGGTGGACTAACACTACTAGGGAAAAGCCTAGCAGCAGCGCGGGTTCTAGGTGTATCAGTAGTGCGGGGACCGGCGCTACTAATAAGGCGCTACAGCTAACCCGTAGCAGCAGCGCATTGCGTGGAAGCTCGCTACTGCTAATAGCTCTAGTGCGCTTTAGCTGGACGCGCTACTGCTACTGTCACGCTGCTGCTAACTTTTCTTCACTCGCTACTGCTAATTTTAGTAGTTTTTGATTTTTTCTGCATATTTGTTTTGTATTTGTACAGGCTTTATACAAGAATCTTTAGCAGATACAAATGTCATCATGATACACATACAAATGGCTGCGAGACCACAAATGTAATCATAGCATATACATACAAATAGTCTCATCATAATCATCATCCAACACAAAGTGGTATCTCGTCATCATCTCGAAAATAGCAATACATGCAAGTCTCGAATACTTGCAACTACAACGTCATCCATCTAAACATTGGTATACGCGAGAAGAGCTATCACTATGAGTGAGAGCGGAACTATGCAGTACATGAGGCGGCGGTTACGAGTCCTCTCTCGCGCTAGCGTGAACCTCAAGTAACTAGCTTCTCCTTCTTGTCTGCTTTTGAAGCCTTTATGGATGGCGCCCGAGACCCCATTCACTTGCGCCTGACACTCAGGCCACTCGTTGTACACCCCCGTAACCTTCCCTTTGTACACGACATAGCACTGCCATCTCGCCATCAAGAAACTAGGTACCTGTTAGAGATGAATCTTCATCAAGAGGATGTACAATCATATGCAACAAAATATACTAGAGCAACACGAAAAAAGAAAGGGTTAGCAACTAGATGCAACATACAGTACGCAAACTAATTAACTAGAGGTACGCAGGTCATCGTACCCAAACTAACAAAGTAGCGTTACGCAAGTTCGGCAAGGACTGTGGACATCACAAAGTTTCATCGCTACAGAAAGTATACAAGTTCAACCGACACATATCATCATCATCGGCATCATAAATCACTAGAAGTTCCATCCTTCCATATCATCGAGGATGGACCCTAGCTTCTTGAACAGCGTGAGGTCATGACGTTGCATGCCTATGCGAGTTCGGACGTCAGCTCGCGATATAGGGCCGTGGTGGAACATCCCCTTCTCATTGACGACTTCTTTCATGAGGATCCGCAATGTCCCTTTGGATGCGAAAGAAGTCATCTCTAAGTTTATAATCCACTTCTCCATGAGATTCTACCCACTTGTGGATATGATCATCATTTCTGCTTGTCATGCGAAGCTTTTGGTGATCCGTGCTGAACTCAATCATGAGATGGAGGATGTAGAATCCATCTTTCTTGCTTGGTTTTGGGACATGAATGCAGCAGAAGTTAGTATTATGTGTGAAACCCATCTTCTTGTTCCTTTGTTTCCTGATTTGTATGTGGCCACCTCTAATGCTGAAGCCTTGGAGAGCATCATCTAGAATATTCATTATGTGGGTGTAGTCCTTCTTCTCATAGTCTCTGGAAGGGTCAAAATACACGGCGTGGGAGACTTGCGGGTAAAGAACGATAAGGATGGCGCACCCGTTGCTGCGGGGAAAAGACACCTCAAATTATTCTCCATATGAGCGAGAAGGAATGATTGGAATGTACGAAAGGGTTGTCCGGAACTGACTTACTTTGGATGATAAGGTAGGAGGACAATTTCCTGGTCCTTATTCTGTACCATGAAGTTTTGGTGGTAGTCCCTAGCAGTTTCGCGCTCAAAGTCGCCGAGACTCAAGAAAGACGCGTGCATGTAGTGCGTATCTGCCACACAGATTTGCGAGACTTCTCCTCTCTTCATGACGGAGCTCATATGTAGCGCAAAAAGGCGGACGATTGTAAAATCGAGCCGCCTTGCCAGAAACATCTCGAAGATATGGTCAAACCGCAGGAAGAACACCTCCGCGGGCCGTGTGTCAACGTAGCACTTCCCCTCAGGCACACGAGCCGCGTATGTCGGATATCCTGGATCCTTCGAGGCTAGTAGGCTTTTCTCAGTCAATAACACATGGTCGTGCAGTCTCCTGAGATCCCCTGATAGTGCCTCTAGCGGTTTCGGCGGTAGCATCGGCTCGCCCGTGAGATGGAACATGGCCGCACCTTTCACGGGTACACGCTCTTCAGAATCCATCGTCTGGCTGCTATGTGCTCTGGCTTTTTTGGAGGCAGCTATCTTCCCCGATCTCTTCCTCTCCTTTTTCTTGGGCACACCTTCCAGACCCTTCCTTAACCCCTGCCCCAGTGTTCCCAGGCTAAGCACTGTACGACCCCCGGCTAGTTGAGCCTATGTTGAGGCGGCATCTTCAGGCGTGTCCTGTGAGGATTTCATGAAGAGAGACTTTTTGCAATCCCTGCTACGACCTTCTTGCCCGGGCAGATCATCCATATCCTCATTAGCATGCTGATAGCCCAATTCGTCATATGGTTGACTCATCATATCTAAGTCACACTCATACGCGTTTGTATTGAGGAAAGCCATTGGGTCGACCTCTGTCTCATCATCCATTCTCTGTTCTACAGGACCGATTACATCAGCCAGTACTATTGCACCCCCTTCATCGCGTCGTCCGCCGCTCTCACCCGGCACTACATGAGCTAGTAATTGCGTAGGCGGGGTGGTGGTCTCCGCACATGCTTGTTGATGTGTGGTTATTGGTGTGCTCTCGGCTGGCTCCAGACGAATAAGATTCTTCGGCCATAGGAGCACCCAACCCTTGCAGCTTCCAATCCGCGGCAGGGTCTCGTCGTCCTCTCCCACATGCTGTACTGGAGGAGGCAAATCTTCATGCCCCGATTTCACACTGGAGAAGTTAACCCTGAAGTGCCCAGCGGGGATCAGCTGGTTGTGGAACGTGGGTTGCAAGGGGTTCATTATCATCCCCTTTCCCACGTCCACCTTCTGGCCTTTGATCAAGTAGAGTATGGTGCACGGGGTTTCTTCGGCCTGCAAACACATGTATGTGGCGCAAAACATCCGAAAGGCAACGGAAATGGAATATTCTATATATATATGTTGGTGCGACATGTAATTACCGTGATGGCGTCGAGCTCAGCCAAAGACGAAGGCCCACCTAGCGCGCCAGAGACTGAGGACGGGCTGCTATGAGTGGGAGCGACTGCGAGAGGAGGCCTGGTTGTGTGAGCAAGTGATGGTGCGGTGGTGTTGTTGTTCACGGAGTTGCTCCCGATGAAACTGGGCAATGGGAAATCATGTACCGTCTTGTCTGGATTTTCCTCCGTCCAGTTGATTATAGCTAGAAGCATGTTAGTAGCGAAATCATTTCTGCAGGCAGTTACAGCTGCATTGACTGCCTGCTGTAGCAACTCATTTTTCTACTCGGCTGTTTTTTTCGCGTCCTCAGCTGCTTTTTTTTGGACCGCAAGCTTCACCTTCTCGTCGATGTCCGCCTGATTAAACTTATTTTTCTGCTTCTTGGCCTCCGGGCCCTCGTTGTAAAACACCTTCCATGTGGCGCCGTCTCCAGCGCCGTGCACACAACCATATTGCGGCCGCTAGCCCAAAGGGAGTCCCTTAAGTTTGTTCAAGGCCCGGTTGAGAGGGGTGTCCCACTTGGGCCTCATCGGAGAAGTAGGGCTTTCGGCTGCAAGCTAGTGTTGCTTCTCCTGCAAAAGGAGCATGAACCATTTAGGAATGTGTAGTCGACTAGATCTGGAGCTAAATGTAAGGTGGTAAAAGAATAATTACCAGTAGTCTAATCAATTTCCTCGTGATCTGGTCCATGTAAAAAACCTTCTTTTCCTTGTCCCACTTGTAGCGGGCCCTGATGAAGTCACGCTCCAAGGGGTTGGTGAACTTTGCGAAGGGGTCTGGGATACCCGCGGCTTCACGTTCCGTGTCCTCCTTATCCCATATGGGCCTTTTACCGAGGTAGCCACGGCTGCCGAGGCAATGCTTCCCCGTGTTCCTTTGCTGAAGGCTCTTGAATTTCGCAGCCTTAGCCTTGGCTGCCTCGGTAGCGCAAGTGTCCTTGAACTTTTCGAACTCCTCTTCCGTAAGTGTCAGATTTTCCTCCAGAATCTTGGACAGGGGTTCCTCAGCCTCAATAGCTCATTTCACCCTCCCTTTCCAGGAGGCCAAATCATTGCTGAACATGCCCATGGCGTGATTGTTAATCTTTTTCATCTTCGGATCATCCCACGGTTGTTCTATGTTATCATCCCGGTTGGGGAACTTGAATCTCTTGTGCAACTTCGTGAGGAGCAACTACGTCAAATGTTCTTTACTCAAGTCATCGTCGTTGATGCTCGCGCATTTCCTTAGGATGCATCCTACTTGGTTCCTATAGCACTTGCGAGATTCTTCCGGCTCTAATGGCTCAAACTTGGCAGGTGCCATCTTTGTGATCATCAGTCATCCAATAACTAGTTTGTTAGGTTTTCGTATCCTCTGCTTCTTCTGCTTCGTCTTTTCGGTAGCGGCATCGGCGCCGGTACCTTCCCGCCGGTATCTTCCCCGCCGGTACCTTCCCCGCCGGTCTCGGTGCCGCCATCGGTCTCGCCGCCGCCGGTGTCGATGTCGGCATCAGTACCATCATCGAGGCCGACCTGCAAACCTTGACTTTGGAATTGCTTAGCAGTCAAATAGTCGAGGTACTCTTGTTCACCCTCATAATCCATCTCGTCTGCATCTTGGTCAGAAGGCCCAGTTTCTTCGTTGTTCGACATGTTTCCTATGATTAGGTCTCCTCGTTTAATTCTAAAACTATGAAAAAAAGAGAAATGACATAAAAAAGAAATCTATGTTTGCCGGAATGTCATTTCCCAGCAACTCCCAGCACTCGATATGCCTACTATCTAGCACAAATCATGCCAAAATTCATGAAAAATTTCGGCATGACCTTTGCTAAAAAATGGACATATCGAGCGCCTGAAATTCACCGGAACGGAAATGAATCAACATTCCGGTGTAACATAGGCCACTCGGATCATTTACCCTGCACATAATCATCATGTCCAAATGACATGTCCAAATTCCAAATATGGCATGTCCAAAACATCACATGTCCACTTCAAATTTGCCCTAACTAAAACCTAGCTACCAGAGAGAGGAGGAGTGGTGGGGGGCTTACAGAGGTTGCAGGCCCGACGACGGCTGAGGTTGGGAGGGGTCGGGGTCGGGGTCAAGCACCGGGGCCGGAGCCGGGGTCAGGGCCGGGGCCGTCGGTGAGCGCCGGGGCCGGAGCCGGGGTCAGGGCCGGGGTCGGGGTCGGGGTCGGTCGGGGGCCGTGGCCGGAGCCGGGGTCGGGGTCGGGGTCGGGGGTGAGCGCTGAGGCGCGGCGAGGGCAGGGCTCCGGCGGCGCGACGGGGGAAGAGAGAGTGTGGGGATTTGGGGGGAAAAGAGGCAGGATGAAGAGAGGAGTGGGGATTTTGGGGGTTAAGTGGGCATAGCAGTAGCGCGTTTAGGCAAAACGCGCGATTGCTACTCCAGGTAGCTATAGCGGTTTCGTGTAGAAACCGCTACTGCTATCTTGACTAGCTGTAGCTCTTTTCTCACAAAGTGCTGCTGCTATAACCAGTACCTATATAACAGTTTTCCTATTTGTTTCTTTCTATTTTCTTTTCCTTTATTTTCTCTCACTTTTTTTCTACGAGAGCAGTGAACGAAGGGAAGGCGATATATATTGCATCATTTGACGGTTAAATATGTATACAAAATAGGAACATATATATTACATCATTGGACCCATGCATAATAATGGGTAACTGTCTATACAAAATAGGAACATATATATTACATCATTTGACTGATAACATACGATTCCTCAGCGTTGACGTTTTTGTTTTTGAGTCAGCTTCTTTCCCTTCTTGTTCGTTGAAGAATAATTGAGCCCCTCATTGTGACTTTGCCTTTTCCATGGAGTATGATTTTTCTTAGGTAATGTAGTATTGATTCTTCTTTTGACGTATACTTCATCATCATCGTCATCTTCCCTCGTTGGGTTGTCGTACTGATCGTAGTCTTCCTCATTGGCGACTCCATCCATTCAAAGATGTTCCTTTTGCCTCTCCTCACGACAACACGGCTGGGATTGCGCGGGTCGGTTATGAAGATGCATTGTGTCACGTGCTTAGCCTGTACCCATGGCTCATTTTTTGCGATAGCGTTCACGGTAGCGCTCTTGGCGTTGAGTATAGTCATGGTAGTGAAATTCCGGTTTTCTCTTTCGACATTCTTAGCCCATCTGACACGGAACATCGTCGTATTGTGCAGTCCAGAGTAGTCAAGCTCCCAGATCTCCTCGACCCTTCCGTAAAATCTTTCAGTTGTGCCGTTGTCGCTGCCGGTAATGCATTCCATCATCACCCCTGAGTTCTGATCATCACTGTCCATATCTTTGGCCTCCGTGTAGAATGTGTATCCGTTGATATCGTATGCCTGATAGGTTACGAGGTTGGGCAAGGGGCCATGTGCTAAGGCGTATATGAGCAATCCGTCCTTAGAGCCCTCCTACGGGGGATTAGCAATAATATGCTCTTTGAACCAATGCAGGAAAGTGGAGTTGTGCTCTCTAGTAACTTCGGCGTCCGTCCTGCATACCCCCCGGTCACGATACTTCTTTGTGATAATTTCTTTGTGCAGTGCCACGAAAGGATCTACCTCGTCTAGGTGTTGTAGCACTACCAAGTTTGCTCCGTCAAAGTCGTTGCGTCAATCTGAGTATGCCACGTGCAGTTCCCTGCGACCGTTGGAGTGACCTTCTCCTTCGAGCCTCCCATCGTGCTTGTTAACGGGCAAACCAACACTAACACCAGCGGCTGGTCTGCGCCATATAGAAAATTCTCGCAGAAAGAGATGCACTCTTGTGTCAGATAGCCCTGGACGATGCATCCATCCGGACGAGACATGTTACGAATGAATCCTTTGATGATCCCATTCATCCTCTCAAACGGCATCATGTTGTGCAGAAATGACGGCCCCAGGTCTATTATGTCGTCCAAAATATGGACACACAGATGCACCATCACGTCAAAGAACGCGGGCGGGAAGTACATCTCAAGATCATTCAGTATCACAATGATCTCTTCCTGTAGCCTTCGGAGCTGCGTCACACTGATCGAGTTTCGAGAGATGACGTCGAATAAGTTGCAGAGACCAATAAGCATGTCACGGACGTGCTTGTCCATTATCCCTCTAAGGGCAACAGGTAGTATCTGCATCATCATCACATGACAGTCATGGGACTTCATCCCGCTGAACCTTTTCTAGTCCGTGTCTAGATATTTGCTTATCTTGCCACAGTAACCTGAACTAACTTTGACTCCGGTAAGGCACTTAAAGAATTGATCGATCTCAGCCTGACTTAAGGTGAAGCAAGAAGCGGGGCAATAATCCTCTTTCTTTATTTTCTTGCCCTTCTTCTCCCGCGCCTCTGTCACCGTCTCTGTCTCGTCTGACTCTTTATGGGGCGGCATGTGTAGATCTTCTCTGATATTCAAATCTTGCAAGTCTTTTCTTGCCTTCGGCTCATCCTTGGTCTTATCCGGCATGTTCCTCAGTGTCGCGAGCAAGCTCTCAAGGACATTCTTACAGATATGCATTTGATCAAGGCAATGAGGTGTATCGAGTTTGTGCCAGTACTCCAAGTCCCAGAACACATACCTCGTCTTCCATACCTTCAGCATCGGCTCCGGCGCCTTTTCAATCATCTTTCCCGGCGCGAGGCACTCCTTCCAGTTTTCAACAGCTCATCGATTTCGGCGCCGCTCCACTTACGTGGAGGTCCTCGATGCTCAGCGTGACCATTGAATAGATCTCCATGGTTTCTCCACGGGTCTTCCTATTCGAGCCATCTTCGATGCCCCATGTACACGATTTTCCCAGACCCGCCATCTTTCCTTGATGTTAGCTGCTGAGCCGTCGTATCATCCATGCACCGCGTGCATCCGCAATGTCCATGGCACACCTGGCCTGCAACATATCCGTAACCGAGATAGTCGTGCACCGTCGTGATCAGCGTGGCTCTCATGTAGAAATACTCGCCTTTGCTGGCGTCCCATGTCTTGGCCGGTGTTTTCCATAACTTGTCTAACTCCTCTTGAAGTAGCCCCAGATACAAATTAATATTATTTCCTGGTTGTTTCGGCCCTTGAATAAGCATGCTCATGTGAATGTACTTCGACTTCATGCACAACCAGGGGGGAGGTTGTACATCCATACAAACACGGGCCATGTGCTATGGTTGGTGTTCTGGTTGCCAAATGGATTCATGCCATCGGTACACGCGCCGAGCAAGATGTTCCTTGCATCACATTCGAAATACCGATAGAAGCTGTTCAACGCTCTCCACTGGCTTCCATCCTTGACGTGTCTCAGCTTCAGATCATCTCCATCGTCGGGCTTCTTCCTCTCCGCGTGCCAGCGCATTAGCTTTGCTTCCTTGGGATCTATGAAATACCGCTGGAGACGGGGAGTGATCGGTAAGTACCATACAACTTTCTGGGGACATTTCTTCCCGGCCTTCTTGTATCGAGAAGCATTGCACACCGGACATCTTGTTTTTTCTGCGTGCTCCATCCGATAAATTATACAATCGTTGATGCATGCATGGTATCTAACGTGCGGCAGATCAAGAGGGCACACGATCTTCTTGGCCTCATCAACACTAGTAGGACATAGATTCCCCGCGGGAAGAACATCCTTTAGGTACTTGAGATGCTCATCGAGGCTAGTGTCGGTCCATTTGTTTTTAGCCTTCGTCTTCAGGAGTTGGAGCGTGAAACTCAAGTGGGTCACCTCAGGATTGCAACCATCATAAAATGGAGTGTTCGAGTCTACCACCAGTTGCTCCAGCTTAGCCTCCTCTCTAGAAGCAGCTCTCTCAGTACTCGTCTCCTTGCGAAGTAGTGCTTGAACATGAGGGTCCCGCATGATTGAACTTAGTATCGATGAACTCTGCTGCGTGGAGTCCATGTTCTCTCCGCCGCCATGTCCGGCCCCTTCTCCGCCACCATGTCTGGCCTCTTCCCCGCCGCCATTATCGATCATCTCTTCGCCTTGCCCCGTGTCGTCATTGCCTGCCCCGTCGACGTCCTCAACATCGTCATCCTCATCTTCAATTATCCACCGAGTACAGCCATCCATGAAACTAGTCATGAGCAGGTGCACTTCGACATGACCATTGTCATAGGGGTCGAGCCAAACTATTCCTTTGCATTTTCGACACAGACATAAAACCTCTGTCCGGTTATTTTCTTTCATGTCCTGCACCGCCGACCGCAACCACCTGTCCACCATCGTTCCACTGACCATCATGAATGTCTGCACGGTGATAATAAACAAATTGATTATAAAAATGCGTGCATGCATCAAAGTCATACAAAAATTCGGCATGACCTTCCCCAAAAATAGGACATATAGATCTAGAGTTTGCCCGGAATTCGCTAAAATGGAAATAAATCGACATTTCGGCAAAACATAGCTAACTCAAAAGCACAATTTGGCGTCAACTCATGCCACACACACGATTTCCATCATATTGCCCAATTATCATATCACACACACATACACATATTTCCATTTTGCAAAAGCATGAAATTTTAATCACCTCTATCTTGAGATCGAGCACACGGTGGAGATGATGATGTAGGGAGATCAAAAGTGCACAAAGCTCTTCTTGACAAAGATAGATCTAGTTAGGGGGAAAATAGGTCACTTAACTAAATGCTACATCTACCTAGCTAGCTCATTTGGGAGGAGACAACTTCAACTAGTGGAGGGGGAAGAAAAAGAGAAAGGAGATGCATTAATGGAGGTGGTGTAGTTAGCTAGGAGTAATGAAGAGAGAGAGAAATCAAAGGTAGGTAGAAGAGGGAGAATAATGGGGGGAGAAGTATTGAGGAAGAAGAAGAGTGAGATAGGGAGGATGTGGGAGGTAGGGGAAAGGGAGGAGAGGAGATGGGGGAGGGGAGGACGGGTGGAAAAAGGTGGTGGGGTGCTGCGTCTTAGCAGTAGCGCGGCAGGAAAAACGCGCTACTGATAAGAGCATAGCAGCAGCGCGCTTTTCTCACACGCGCTACTGCTAAACGGGGCCAACCGTGTGGACAATTTCAAAATTAGCAGCAGCGACGTGAGTAAAAAGCGCGCTACTACTATTGCTTTAGCAGCAGCGCGCATCTTGACACCCCGCTGCTGCTAAACTTAGGTTGTTGGTACTATCCGTCGATTTTTGTAGCAGCGCGGTTTAGCCCTCACGCTCTACTGCTAAATTTGCATCACTAGCGTGTTTTTCTTAACCGCGCTACTGCTAATTAGCAGTAGCGCTTCTTTTTGTGCCGCGCTGCTGCTAAGATTATGTGTATAAGGTTTTCCCTACTAGTGTAATGTCCTGGCAGCCGAGGAATACGGCCTCAAGCGCCCAAGCAAAAGTTACCCGAAGCATAAACTGCTACACCAATTTGACGACGAGGCCCTCGAGCCCGCACCATCAGCACGTAATGCGGCTGACCGACCACCTAGTGGCCGGGACAAAACGGCAACTCAAGCCGTACACCAGCCCATACTACCTCGCCGTAAAGGTAGAGATGTAACAGCTCGGGGATATACATATGACATGCGGCAAGACCTGGACAGTAAAGCAGGTCAGACCAGATCGATCTATGGATCACGGGGGCGTGCCCCGACACGCGACGACGTCTATCTAGCCGGACGTGACAAGCATAATCACGGCCGGGCCAAAAACCGCAGACGGACTCCATTTGAGCTCCGTCACGACTTGGCTCGATATAGAGGTGCCGCACACCCCCTCTGCTTCACCGATGAAGTAATGGAGCACGAATTCCTAGAAGGGTTTAAACATGTGAATATCGAATCATATGATGGAACAACAGATCCCGCGGTATGGATTGAGGATTTTATTCTCCATATTCACATGGCCCGCGGTCATGATCTTCATGCCATAAAATACCTCCCGCTAAAACTCAAGGGACCAGCTCGGCACTAGTTGAACAGCTTGCCTGAAAACTCCATTGGCTCTGGGAAGACTTGGAAGACGCCTTTCGCAACAACTTCCAGGGTACATACGTTCGACCTCCGGATGCCGATGACCTAAGTCACATAGTTCAACAGCCCAGAGAGTCAGCCAGGAAGCTCTGAACTAGGTTCTTAATTAAAAAGAACCAAATCGTCGACTATCCGGACGCCGAAGCCCTAGTGGCCTTTAAACATAGCGTCCGAGATGAGTGGATGGCCCGTCACCTCGGCCAAGAGAAACCAAAATCTATGGCAGCTCTTACCGCACTGATGACCCGCTTTTGCGCGAGAGAAGATAGCTGGCTGGCTCGACGAAACAATAGCACCAGTGATCCTGGCACCTCTGAGGTCAGGGATGACAATGGCAAGCCTTGACGCAATAAAAACAAGCGTTGAAATAATAATGTAGGAACCCAAGACACGTCGGTCAACGCCGGATTCAGTGGTTCCAAATCCGGTCAACGGAAGAAGCCATTCAAGATGGCCCATCCAGTTTAGACAGGATACTGGATCGGCCCTGTCAAATTCATGGCAGCCCTGACAAACCCACCAACCATACCAACAGAAATTTTTGGGTTTTCAAACAAGCAGGCAAGCTCAACGCCGAACACAAAGGGAAGGGGCCGCCTAGTGATAGCGAAGACGAGGAAACTTGCCAGCCAAGCGCCGGGGGACAAAAGCAATTCCCCCCAAAGTAAAAACAGTAAACATGATATCTGTGACGCATATCCCTACGAGGGAGCACAAGCGCGTACCACGAGACGACTACGCCATAAAGCCGGTCGTACCAACATTTAACACATGGGCAACTTGTCCGATCACTTTTGATCGCAATGACGACCCAACAGGTATCCATCACAAAGGTTCGGCAGCTCTGGTCCTCGACCTAATCATTGATGGATTCCATCTCACACGAGTCCTTCTAGACGGTGGCAGTAGCCTTAATTTGCTCTATCAAGACACTGTTGGCAAAATGGGCATTGATCCCTCAAGGATCACGCTCACCACAACCACCTTCAAAGGTGTAATACCTGGCGAAGAAGCTCACTTTACGGGCTCAATCACAATGGAAGTCATCTTCGGTTCGTTGGACAACTTCCGAAGTGAAGCGTTGATCTTCGATATTGTTCCTTCTACAGTGGATACCATGCACTGCTTGGGCGGACCGCGTTCGCTCGTCTCAATGCGGTCCCACACTACGCCTATCTAAAGCTTAAGATGCCTGGTCCAGACGGTGTTATAACGATCAATGGAAATACGGAACACCCCCTCCGTTTCGAGGAGTATACCATGGCCATCACAGCCGAAGTACAAAGCGGACTCGTCAAACCGCATACCTCTTTGGCCATGCCTCTACTACACAAGACCAGTCAATTTTAGAGCTGGATTAGCAGTTCCGCCTCCGTCATTCGCCGCATATGCCCGCGAAGTTCACATCGCGCATGTATAATTATGCACTTAAAATACCTTGGTTGTCGGCGGAGGCACAATGCGGGCAGGCCTACAGCACGGTTCGTCCTCCTACAACTTTTCTCCCTTCTTTTTAAACTATTTCTTATCTTTTGTCACAGATGAATTAAAACATGTTCGTCCTATGGACCTGCAAGGAATCTTTTGGAGCCCGGTTTCGTCCAGGCAACCAAAGATCGCTCCTTTTAAGGAATCCTCTTCGCTAAGGCAATGGCAGCGCAGACGTGCGACAGGAGGTCCAAAAGATTTTTTGTTGACCAAACACTCTATTTAAAACCTGGATATAGCCTTTCTTCTCAGCCTTCGACCCCTGGCATGTAAAATGACCTGGGTAGAGGTGTTATAATCTGTAAGATTGCGCTCGACGTATCAATCAGATTCCAGTGGACATAATCCATCTTCAGTACTTACTTTTCCTCATAGAACCGTCTTGTACCTTTTCGGTGGTTTCACATACACACCTCAGCACTAACCGCCAGGGGCTCGATACGGCAACATATTAAAATTGCCAACAAGTCCGAACATCTCTACATCATACTTCGGCGTCACGAGTTTTGGCATTATATGCATCAGCTCTGAATCATGTCTTTGGTCAATAGTTGGGTTGCCCGGCTCCTGTGCTTACTACCTTACGTTCCGCTCTATCGGCTAGGGTAGTAAAGGGAGAACTACTACGATTGTGTTTCCGGTTCACCCGGTTAAGCACGTTAGTAGAGAAAGCCGAAAACTGACTGTCATGATGCGGCGAGAGCTGGTCAACCACTCGGCGACTTATTAAAATCTTTTGCGATTTCTTCCGTATAACACGAAGGACCGTTTTCCGGTCACCTATGTAGCGCAGCCGTATTCGGATAACCGCGTACATACAAGGGGCTATATCGTAGACCCACCGTCAAACTCCTATGGCTAAGTGAAGGTGTTAAAGCCCTATAGTCCGACTGCCTAGTTCGCCGCACTGACACCTCCTTCACGGACCAAGACGTTGGGTTAAGTGTAGTCAGTTGCTATTCCGAACACCCCCGCATTATATGCGAGGGGGATGAAGCCGACAACTGGCAAACCTTCAGATTATAAAAAAACGGCCGCACAGGAGGAAATGCCCAGGC
Source organism: Triticum aestivum (assembly GCF_018294505.1). Classification (NCBI taxonomy): domain Eukaryota; kingdom Viridiplantae; phylum Streptophyta; class Magnoliopsida; order Poales; family Poaceae; genus Triticum; species Triticum aestivum. The sequence goes on along the minus strand of NC_057814.1, from coordinate 101,025,763 downwards.
AAAAGGCATAAATATAACACAACCTTAATATATCATAATATTGTTATCACAATTCCAATAATTCACTCGAACATAATATCCTTCGAGCGCTGACCCTCTATCAAGCGGGCGCCCTCTACGACATCTTCAAAATACTGCTCCGGCGTGCGATGGTCCTTGCCCTCGGGTGGACTGTTTGCTGCAACATCGGCGGCCTTCATTTTTGCCCAGTACGTCTTGACGCGGGCAAAGGTCATCCGTGCACCTTCAATGCATGCCGACCGTTTCACGGCGTCGATACGCGGCACCGCATCAACAAGTCGCTGCACCGAACCGAAATAACTGTTCGGAATTGGCTTAGTTGGCCACAGCCGGACCATGACTTCCTCCATGGCAGCTCCGGACACCTTGTGGAGCTCGGCCCACTGGGCCATTTGTTTGTTCAGCAACAACGGATGCTTTGGCACGTTGAACTGTGACCAGAAAAGCTTCTCCACTGCATGTCCGTCTTGCGCTTGATAAAACTGCGCCGCATCGGCGACACTCTTCGGCAGGTCCAAGAATGAGTTTGGAGAACTCCACAATTGATTAAGCAGGGCATACTTCGGGTTGCTGAATTTAGTCTGTAATAGAAAGGGCTTACCAGCCGCTATCTCCCCAGCTTGCCGGATCTCCTCCCGAGCCGCTCTAGACTCGGACCGTGCCTCTCGCGCCTCTTGTAAAGCCCTGTTGAGTTCGGCTACCTTGGCTTTGTTATCCTTCTCGAGTGCTTCGCATTGGCTAGTGGTATCCTTCAGCTCTCGCGCCATGGTAGATATTCTCTCCTCGCACTGGCGCCGAGCGGCTTGTTCAGCCTTTAACTCTACAGCTGCCTTCTTGACAGCCGCACTGCTCAAGCTGGCTTGCTCCTTGGCCCAGGCAAGTTCAGCCCGAAGGGTCTCAACCGCAGCAGCACCATCTGCAATTATGCATGTCCCAGTATATAATTCTCAGCTTCGTGCTCATATTATTATACATGCATAAGCTGGCTGTCCCAAAACATACCTTGTGCCTCGTCGAGCCGCTTGTTAATAAGAGTAATGTCCTCATCCGCTCACTCAAGTTTCTGCTTTAAATCTGCAACTTCCGCGGCCTGGGCAGTCACCATTGACTGTTTTCAAAATTAATCATGTCATTTCCTGAGCATATCTTTTTGATCCTCTGACCGCCTCCCTGTGGAAGCCGACCAGAGTCTCAGGGGCTACTATCTATACACAGGCGCATTCTGCATGTAAAGAATGGTTAAGATATTACCTCAAAGCCTCTTAGTAGGCCCGCGAAGGCTTCATTCAATCCGCTTCTTGCGGACAGAATCCTCTGAACTACCATACCCATTAAGGTATGATGTTTCTCTGAGATGGAGGCATTATGCGACATGCCCATTAATGTATCCGGTGCCTCTGGATTCCTGGAAGCGGCTGCAGGAGTACGAACTCCCTTCGAAGGGTTATGTTTACTCGACCCTAGAGTCGTCTTCGGCTGTAAACCGGATAGTCCGAGGCCTTTATTGTTCGTCCCCGTAGGGGCTGCACACCCCGGACCCTTGACGACCGAAGTATCACCTTTGGGCGCTATCCTCATTGCCCCCCGCACCACTTGATGATCGGGGGAGACCCTCCGGGATGACACCTCGAAGTCGTCTGCCCTAAGGGGCGAGGAAGCCTCTAGAGGCGTCTCGCTTTCCATCATCTCCGGAAGCAGGTCACCCGAGGAGGAGGACTATTGAGGAAGACTGTGGGCCGGACTGCAAACATATATTTAAGATGTTACCCTTGCGACTTGAAAAGAACGGGATATGTCTAGAATACCCTTGTTCACTTACGATTCGGCGAAAGGCTTGTCCTTACGGAGGAACTGTGTGGCAACGTCGTCTTCCGAACCCGAACCGTCTGATAGGGACATCTTCCTTCTCTTAGGAGCCTCCACCTTCAAATCTTCAGAGGCGGTCCTTTTCTTCCCATGGGGAGAAGGGATATCAGCTTCTTCTTCCCCTTCGTCTTCAGAAGAGGGAGTTCCGGTCTCCCCGGACATAGCGTTCGGTGTACCTTTAGAGTGGAAACCACCTTTGGCCTTTTTTCTCTCCTCTTTGTCCTCCTTCGCCGGCACTTAATACGGCGCCGGGGCCAGCATCCTTGTTAACATCAACTGAGTCTTCGGGAAGTGGAGCCAAACAACTAATTCGTTCCGCCTTCTTTATCCATCCCTGGTCGAAGACATGTTTCTTAGTATATTGATACGGGATATTCAACTAAGCTGTGTTCAGGAGTCGAGTGCTTACCGAGGTATCCGAATGGTTGCAGTCGAGGCCGATGTCCTCTGTTGTATCCGGCCACTGCTTTCGGGTCCCGAAGAATAACTTCCACATCCCTCTGTGCGTTGTGCCGAAGAAGTGCTGAAGGGTCCACGGTCCTTCCGGATTGAACTCCCACAAGCGGAGAGGCCGTCGCTGGCACGACAGGACCCGACGGACTAGCATTACCTGGATCACGTTGATGAGACCAGTGCCCATTTCAAGGAGGCTCCGGATACAGCTTTGTAGCGTCTGCACTTCATCAATTGATCCCCACCTGTCCAGCCCCTTATTAATCCATGATGCGAGTCGTAATGGAGGGCCAGATCGGAACTCAGGTGTAGCTGCCCACTTGGTACCGCGGGGTTCAGTGATGTAAAACCACTCCCGCTGCCATAGGTTGGAAGTTTCTGTGAAGGAGCCCTTTGCGCAAGGAATATGGGCGAGCTTGCTCACCATAGCACCGCCACACTCTGCTGGCTCCCCGTCGACTACCTTTGGCTTCACACTAAAGGTCTTGAGCCATAAGCCGAAGTGTGGGGGAATGCGGAGAAAGGCCTCACATGACAATGAACGCCGAGATGTGAAGAAAGGAGTCCGGAGCTAGATCGTGAAAATCTAGCCCGTAATAGAACATGAGGCCACGAACGAAGGGGTGGAGAGCGAACCCTAGCCCCCGGAGGAAGTGGGAGATGAATACGACCCTCTCGCCAGATCTGGGTGTAGGACTAACCTGCCCCTTAGCAGGGAGCCTGTGGGGGATTTCCGCGGTCAGGTACCTTGCCGCCCGGAGCTTCCTGATATCCTCCTCTGTGACAGAGGAGGCCACCCACCGGAGTTGAAGGATGGGTCCGGACATGACTGGGAGTCTTGGAGCGATTAAGTTGAAACCTGGGTGCTGGATCTCGAGGTTGGAAAAGTTGAGGAAGAGGTAGGCGTAGAGGAGAAAGATGGGTCTGTGCCCCTTTATAAAGGTGATGAATATCGAACGCCTCCTCATGAGCCTTAAAACTTGCATATTCCCAAGGAATCGTGCCAATGGGGCGGTTGGATTACCCACGCCCGTATTGATGAGGATCCCGCAATAAGGGGACACGATCTCGACTTTGACAAGATGTGCCAATAAAACCGCATCTTGAAACATGGAGTGGGAGGCTAAAAAACGGTTCGAAATAAGGACCGGGCGGGGACGTGATGTCAGGCTGCAGAAGTTGTCATTAGATTGGACTCGTGAACTATTATGCTGTCCACGGTTGTGTGTGGTACTTGTTTTGTAGAGCCAGACACGCTTTCGGTGTTTGAAACCTACTTTGGAGTATTCGGAGGAGGAACCCTCCTTGCAATGCCGAAGACAATCTGCGTGCCGGACACATCGTCATTGAAGCCTGGTTCAGGGGCTACTGAGGGAGTCCTGGATTAAGGGGTCCTCGGGTGTCCGGACTATGTAACATGGGCTGGACTAATGGGCTATGAAGATACAAGAGAGAAGACTTCTTCCCATGTCCGGATGGGACTCTCCTTTGCATGGATGGCAAGCTTGGCATTCGGATATCTAGATTCTTTCCTTTGTAAACCGACTCTGTACAACCCTAGTCCCCTCTGGTGTCTCTATAAACCGGAGGGTTTAGTCCGTAGAGGCAATCACAATCATACAGGCCAGACATCTAGGGTTTAGCCATTACGATCTCGCGGTAGATCAACTCTTGTAATCCTCATATTCATCAAGATCAATCAAGCAGGAAGTAGGGTATTACCTCCATCAAGAGGGCCCGAACCTGGGAAACATCGTGTCCCCCGTCTCCTGTTACCATCGACCTTAGACACACAGTTCGGGACCCCCTACCCAAGATCCGCCGGTTTTGACACCGACACCTGTGCTGATCTTTCCGCAAAAGGAACGTGGATCGTTTACAAATGTGACTAAACGTGCAGTCGAATTGATCAGAAGCTAAAATTAGTGACTAAATTAAAAATTACCAGCAGTCTCATGAACTCCTTCGTGACCGCGCCCGTTTCAAAAACCTTGTTGACTGGATCCCAACAGTACCGGGCCCTCATGACATCACACTCCCGCGGGACGGTAAACTCCGCCAAGGGGTCTAGGATCCCCAGACTTTCACGTTCCGCATCCTCCTTGGACCATATGGGCCTCTTCCCCGCGTAACCACGACTTCCGAGGCGGTGGCACCACATGTTCCTCTCTTGAAGCCCCTTCATGTACTTCGACTTTTCTTTGGCAGCTTCGACAATGCAAGCCTTTTTGAATATTTCGAACTGCTCTTTCTTAATTGTCGGATTATCCTTTACAACCTTGGAGTAGGGTTCCTTTTTTATGATGATCTGATATTTCACCCTTACTTTCCAGGCAGACAACGCACCGCTAAACTTGCCATGGCACGTCTGTTTATGTTCTTCATTGCTGGGTCTTGCCACGGCCGAGTATATTTGATTTCATCTCGGCCCGGGAACAAGAATCTCTGGTGCGGGCTCAAGGACAGATGGCTCTCTCATCCTCCCGTCTCCACCAGCCCTCCCACCCCAACAATGGCGATCTATAGCTTTGTACCATCATGGAGGGCCTCCTACACTGGGATTTCAAGCCTGGGTTCTCCATTGCTGATCAGGTGCGTCGAAGGTTCGGTTCTACAGTCCATTTCTCACCTTCTTTGGGTACCAAGGAATTTTTCTTGGTGGTTCACTTCTCCTCGGCTTCATTCCCTTTATCCGAAGAATCTGTGGGTATTGCTTTGCAATGTTGCATTGGAGGTCTACCATCAGGACTCAATGTCAAATCCATTGGTGAAAGAAGTTTACCGTTCTCTTTAGCCTCCAACAAGGTTGGGCATTTCATATATCATCTCAAAGTTCGGATTTGGCCGGACTTCGTTTGCCATTTTCAACTTTTTAGATCTTCCATGGCCCCTACTCCTTGGAATGATCATCATTGGCACTCAGATAAGGTTATCCATGCGGTTTCCACCCGATCTCCCATGGCCATCAGAACAAATTTGAATTTTTTACGTCCAAGGGATACTGGTGGGATACTGGTGATGGTAATAACTTGACAATCCCTACTTTGCAATCTTCTGTGGTGTCACCGCCGACGTTCATTCCGGCGAGCGACGCCGACGAGACCATTCCGAGTAACCAGATTCCTAACATTAATTGTCTTAATGGCATTCATGACAATAATTCGGTGGTCATCCTTCATTTTGGGAGTTTCCATCATGTCAATACTCCCCCGAGCAATAATAGCAATCAGGACAATCAGCATTCGTTACCTCAGGATTTATGTCTTGGTGCTTTCAATTTTGCATTATCCACCAACTCTGAGGATCCACGACACGTTTTTGAAGGTCAGTCTTTTCAGCAGCTTTATTGGGATACTATACCAACTTTTATGGTGTTCCATATACTTGATCAAATGAAGTTTGGTTATTCCCGAAGTCACATTGCCACGATATGGTCACTGTCATCTATACCAACATTGGATTTCATTTACAAAAGGCTTAATATCTACTCTCAGTGCACACTTTTGTGCCATCTTGCTGAATCCTGCCCGGGTATTGCTTGTGCCTCCTGCTTTGACACATCTTGCCAATGTGAGCCGCATGATCACAATGACATCTCCAATCATGCTAATGCATCTGTATCACCAACGATTGGACCTTCTTCATGTAACACTTGTGGATGCAGTGAACATTATTTTTATGACTGTCCTGCTTTGGTCCTCTGCCATCGTTCTGGTTTGTTGGGCCACAATAAATGTTAGTGTGGGCTCACCACTGCACTTTACATGTTTTGGAAGCCCAAGTCTCGGCCCACTGCTCATAAAATTGCCCGTATACCAGATACCGACGATGGCCCCACTGGTGTGGCTTCGTTGCATACTCGGAATGACCAAGAATCCAGGGATACTTTACTAAATAATTCTGCGGATAATTTTTCTACGAATCCTCACAGCATCCATAATAATTCTCCTTCTATTCTTGCACCGGCCTTGGCACAATCGCAACGGCAAGAAATCATCTTGACAGATAATAATGATACACTTCCCGCAAGTCGACGCACTGACAACCGTGGAAGAGTGACCGTCCGCTGTGAATCGTGTGGTGCTCCTGGACACGTGGTGACCTCCTGCTGGGCTACTCGGCGGTCCGCACAGGGAATTTGGGTCCCAAAGACTAGAATTAGCCCCGCCGATACGCCTTCCTCCTCTGCTATTCCCACCATCGCTGCTCCTCTGGTTCCTCGCCCGCCCTCGCCCATGGCGAACTACCCTGTCAATGTCGTTCCTTACCTGCCGCAAGGGATGACAATCGAGCTGGGCCCTGAGGATCGTGTCGTGCGGGATGACATGGTCGTCAGTCCCACTCCGCCGCTGCGCCATGACTTCCTGGCGGTGGCGGAAGTCAATCGCTTCATCCTGTTCCACCAGAAAGCTGCGTTGCGCCACACCATCGAAGGTTTGCTTCATGAGTCTCACTTCTTTCCCACTTAGGTGGATGATTACCCGCTAGGCATTGCGATCTTTGGATTTCCGGATTCAGTCATTAGAGATGCTGTGGTTGGCACTACTTTTGAGCTTGATGAAGATGAGGAAAATCTTAATATTGTTGTCTCTTTTGTCCCTCATGATGCTACTCTTAACATGAGGTTGACTACTTATGGTCCTCAAGTGTGGCTCTTATACATTGGTTTCCCTCATGATTATCAGACTTCGCATTACATTCACAAATCAGTAGATAAGTTTGGTGAGCTGATTACCTGGAATAACCCTAGAGGGGATAGGAAGGTTGTGTTGATCAAAGCCAGAGTACTCAGTCTTAGTAGGGCGCCTCACCAACTTGGTGGAGCACGGTACTGCTGGACTGTTTGTGTCACGATCTTGAGAAACAGTGACTGGAATGCTCATATCCCTGATGTCCCTCCGGCGGGCATTGATCCTCCACCCGCTGATGGAATCCCGCATCCTTTGTTTGGAGAGGGTCTGACGGCAGAGCAGATGTATCAAGCGCAGCTGCATAATTGGCTGGCTCAGAATGCAGCCCCTAACCAGAACAATGAGGAGGTTCAGCAAGGTAATGAGATTCATTTCCAGCCCAATTGGGGAGTTTGGCCGCCTTGACCACCACCTGCTGTCTATAACTACCAGGCTTGGCTTGCTGCTGAGGGGTTACAAGTGCAAGATGGAATTCTTCCAGTTAACAATCTGCAGGACAGCCCAGGCATGGCCTGGAATGACTCTATCTCTGCTTTTGGATCTTCAGACTCTAGTGCCACAGTCTCTGACACCTATGTCCTAGTACCTCGCAACATTTTCAACAACATTGCAGCTCATTATGAAGAAGGGGAGAGCTCAGCTGTCAGGGCACCTCAGCCTAACTCACTGGATGTGCAAATCTCAATTTCTGCTGCTGGGTTACATTTTGAGATGACAACTAATGGTGACATCATGTCTTCTATGCTGATTAACCAAGGTATTCCTGTAAGAAATCTCAATACCTTCCTCTCTGCTGCAATTATGCCAATCATTGCTGCCTATGGACCTTGGAGTACTGGTTATGGATTCAGATATGAAAGAGTGGATATGAGGTTGACCATTGTTGAGCAAGATGGTGTTCTGCAACTGTCTAAAGCTACTCAGCTTGTGACTGATTTTGGCAGTGTCTTACCTCATTCACTGTCTGCTCCTCCCACCCTGAGCTTAACTGAAATATCTGAGCCACTGTCTGACCTGACAGTATCAAGTGAAGTTGTTTTTCAAGACAACTCTGCCATTATTGCCCTTGAGAGCCCTAGTATTGATCTTGGGGTGGATGTGGCTGCTGTTCAGCATATGGAAGATTCTCATATGGAGGACTCTGCTCTGGATATGGATATGCAAATCAATATGCCCACAACTGATCCACCTGCGTCTGCTGTCACTGCCTCTGTAAGTCGGCGTGGAAAAGCACCTGCACCTGAGTCTGTCATTCCTCTTTGCCGAAGCAGCAGATCCAGTAAATATGATGGATTCAAAGTTCACCCTCTCTCGGACACCAAGATCAAGGTCTCAAAGGTAAAACCTAGGGTGATTCCCTCTGCTGCTTCCACCACTGTTGCTTATGATCCATCTGCAGCCTCTGAGATACCACCACCCACGGCGATACCAGTTATTCAGCACATTGGTACTATCATGTGTGGAATCCCAGCTGAAGAGCTCACTGATGAGCAGCTCCAGGCATCTCCTGATGATGGCCCATCTTCGGCCCAGGCTTAAGCCCTCTATCCGGGGCTCATCCTTTTGGCGGTTATCTGCTCGTACTTTCATATTATCCTATCTTTATTATGGTCCTTCATGTTAATTGGAACGTACTTTGCTGGAACGTCCGGGGTTTGAATTCTGATGCAAAACAATTAGCACTTTCAAATGCAATCAACTCGTGTGATTGTGCTGCTATATGTTTGCAAGAGACCAAAAAAATCATCTTTTGATCACACTTTCATTAAGTCTTGCTGCCCTAAACGTTTTGATCACTTTGATTTTGTGCCCTCCCGAGGTGCCTCGGGAGGCCTGGCCACGATCTGGAATAGTGCCATTTTCACAGCCACCACCATAGCTCACGAAGACTTCGCCCTCGTTACACGTTTTCAATCAACCCAATCGGCTCATTTTTGGACCCTGGTTAATGTATATGGACCATGTCAAGGGGTCAACCGAGTTAACTTCATTAATTGGCTCATGGCACTAAATATCCCCACTCATGAAGATTGCCTCTTGGTCGGAGACTTCAACTTCATTAGAAGCCCTGATAATAGAAACAAGCCTGGTGGGAGTTATAGTGACATGATTACGTCTAATGACTTTATTCGAACACAACCCTTAATTGAACTTCCCATTAAAGGACGCGAGTATACCTGGAGTAACATGCAACTTGATCCATTACTTGAACAAATTGATTGGTTCTTCACAAGCAATAATTGGACAAGCACTTAACCTCACACAATGGTTAAGCCCCTCGGACGACCAGTATCTGACCACATCCCATGCGTCGTTAACATTGAAACTTCCATCCCTCGCTCCAAGCTATTCAGGTTTGAATCTTTCTGGTTACAACATCCAGGCTTCATGCAAACAGTCCAAAATGCTTGGTCAAAACCTGTATCTTCTCAAAATATGGCAACAGTGCTCTGCAGAAAGTTCAAAACTCTAAGACATGATCTCAAATACTGGAGCAAAAGTATTTCAAAGATCTCCATTGCCATAGAAAATTCGAACAGGGCTTTATTGGAAATTGATGGGCTGGAAAACAAAAGACAATTGTCCACACCTCAAGTAAATTTCAGGAGAATTCTCAAGGCCCACATCATTAGACTGCTTAACTACCAAAAATTATATTGGAAGAAACGGTGCACCATTCGATGGGTGCAATTCGGAGACGAAAACTCCAAGTTTTTTTAGGCCATGGCATCCGAGCGGTACAGAAGAAATAATATTGCAACACTGTCCACAGATGATGGTATTTGCGTGGAGGATCGCACGGGGAAAGAAGCTTTACTGTTCCACTCGTTTAAACAGAGACTTGGCACTTCCTCTCATAATGCTGTGAAATTTGACCTTCAAATAATTATCAAAAGGATTGAAGGTCTCGATGAGTTAACAGTCCCATTCACCCAAGCTGAGATCGATCATGTTTTTAAAACAATGCCTGCTGATCGCGCTCCTGGCCCGGATGGATTCAATGGAGCATTTCTTAAAGCTTGTTGGCCGACAATAAAAGAGGATTTCTATAAACTTTGCAACCAATTCTTTGACGGCAATCTCAATCTTGAAAGCATTAATGATGGTTTTATCACGCTGGTCCCAAAAAACAGTTCTCCCAGCACTGTGAACGATTTCAGGCCGATTACTCTTCTAAACTGTTGTCTAAAAGTGATCACAAATTTTTTGGCTAACAGATTGCAGAAGGTCATTCTCAAAATTATTCACCGCAACCAGTACGGATTTCTCAAAGGTCGCACCATACAAGACTGCCTTGCATGGGCTTTTGAATATATTTATCAATGCCAAAGCTCCAAGAAAGAAATTGTGCTTCTCAAACTTGATTTTGCTAAGGTATTTGATACAATAGATCATGAGGCAATGCTGGTCATCATGAAGAATATGGGATTTAATGACAAATGGCTTGGCTGGATCCAATGCATCTTCTCATCAGGCAAATCTGCAGTCCTGCTCAATGGTGTACCTGGTAGGCAATTCCATTGCGAATGTGGAGTACGCCAAGGTGACCCTCTGTCTCCACTAATTTTCGTACTTGCGGCTGACCTTTTGCAAGCAGTGATCAATGATGCATTTTCACGTGGTGAGATCAGCTTGCCTTTTCCTTGCAATAGCCAGAAAGACTATCCAGTGATCCAATACGCGGATGATACTATACTTGCTATGCCTGCATGCTCTGCCTAAGCCACAACCATCAAGAACATACTCTCTGACTATGCTACTTCAATTGGCTTGAAGATAAATTTCCATAAATCTACTCTCATTCCACTGAACTGTCATCCCGAGACTACGACCGCATTGGCAGATATCTTTGGTTGTGTCGTTGGCAAGCCACTATTCACCTATCTCGGGCTCCCAATGGGCACCACTAAACCTACCATTCTGGATCTCATGCCCCTTGTTTGCCGTGTGGAGAGAAGACTGTCTGCCACCCTCAATATGATTCCTTACGGAGGGAAACACACACTTCTGAACTCAGTCATAACATCTCTAATAATTTTCGCTCTTTGCACTCTCAAACTACCGACTGGCATTATTGAGCTTATAGACAAAATCCGAAGAAAATTCTTATGGACAAAGAAAATAGACCAAGGTGACAAGTGCAACTCCTTGGCTTCATGGGACATGATTTGCAAACCTAAAGAGTGTGGAGGGCTTGGCAATCTTAATCTTCAAGTGCAAAGTGATGCATTACTCCTCAAATTCCTCCACAAATTCTATAACCACTAGGACCTGCCTTGGGTGGAGTTAATTTGGAACACATATTACACCACTAAAATCCCACATGCAACAGATCCGTGCGGCTCTTTCTGGTGGCGAGACGTCTCAAAACTCATGCCAGTATATAGAGGAATCACCAATGTGACTGTTCGCAATGGATCTTCGGCTCTATTCTAGAAGGATGTCTGGATTGGAGACGTTTTGGCTGAGACCCACCCCAGAGCTTTCTCCATCACACAACAGGAGGATATATCTGTGAGAGATTTCTTGTGCAACACGTCTCTTAGTGAAACATTCCATCTGCCACTCTCCACTCAAGCTCTTGAGGAGACACAAGATTTACAGCAGAAAACCATGCATGTTGAACTCCTAAACCCCCTGACTAATGATGAATGGACATGTGTTTGGGGGACCAACTACTATTCAGCCAACAGGTTCAACACCTTCTACTTCAAAGATATCCATGCACACCGAGCATATAGATGGATCTGGAAATCTAAAGCAACAATGAAGATCAAAGTATTTGGCTGGTTGCTACCCCCGGATAGACTCAACACCCGAGACATGCTCAAAAGGAGACATTATAACATTGGCAATGACTTTGGATGCCTCCTTTGCACAAATTGCAACAATGAGATAGTGGATCACCTCTTCTTGGAATGCACCTTTAGCCTTGAATGCTGGGACAAACTTCAGATCATGGGCCATGCAGCGCCTACACGTCTAGATTGGGTGGAACAAGCTAAAATCTCTTGGAATAAACCACTGTTCATGGAAATCTTTATGCTTGCTGCATGGAGCATTTGGAAGGAATGAAATAATAAGCACTTCAGAGGAGTGCTCCCATCTCAAGCCTCCTGGCTTGCTAGGCTCAAGGAAGATCTTCTTCTCCTTACTTATAGAGTAGGAGGTAAACATAAACCCTTTCTCTCATCCTTCCTTAACTCCCTGTAAAAAGTCTCCCCCACCCTCATTCCCAAAGGGGATGATTTGTAAATGATCTCATCTAACATACTTGCATTCTTTAATTAAATTTGCAGTAGGAGACTCTCCTACTGTTTCAGGTGTCAACAAAAAATAATCTCTGGTGCAGCTTGTTTAGGAGGGAGTGCTCCATATTTGGTATGTTCTTTAATTTTTCATCGTTGATGGTGGCGGTTTCTCATGGGATGCAACCTACTTGATTGCTGAAGCACATGCACGCTTCCACAGGCTCTGTTTACTCGAAATTGCCGGGGTCCACCGCCATGACCACCAGTCTAGTAGTGCCGAGCTAGTTTGGGCGCCGTATCCTCTTCGATTTTTGTTCTATACCGACTAATTCGCCAGCATCGGTGCAGGCGTCAGTCTCGGCGCCGGTCGGTGTCGGTGTCGGTGTCGGTCTCAGTCTCGGATGTGACAGGGGGTACTGCAACCGTTGTTGCTCGTCCAGATAGTTCAAATAGTTGTCTGCCGCCTCGTAGACATTGCAATTATCAGAACCTCCTCCTTCATCGTTGTTAGACATGTTTCCTACAATTAAGTCTAGACCTAATAAAATGAATAATGACATAAAAAGGCTGATGTTTAGCCGGAATGTTCACTGGTACGTGTCAGTGCTATACAAACGGTTTTTAACCCCTTTCCGCGACGACATTTGGAACCGTCGCCAAGTGAGTGTGGGCGATAGGGGGTCCTTCCCACACAACCCGGAAACCGTCGGGGATAGGTAGCCAAGATGCATAGACAATACTCCTACTCGTTTGTGCTCGTATTGCCATTGTAGTAGGTATTCTGTGGTGCTACGTTTATGATGCGCGGCCCATCACAAACGGTTCACTATTATAGAATGTGTATGATAACAATACAATCACACACATTCGCTTTTCCCAAACCGTATGCGATAACTAATTAGAAGATTAGCTAATCATCGTACGAGTGTCGGACAGGATTACGAAACGTCGGACCGTCGTAACATCGTCGTACACGACAACTATCGCACACACTATTCTGTGGTGCAACATTTATGATGCATACTTCATCAGAAACAGTTCATGGTTGCGAATCGTGTCGGATAAGGAAACTAACACAAACGTTTAGTTTGCCCGCACCGTATATGATACTGTCTGACATCGCACACGCTTTGCAAACGGCAACTGTGTGCATGCTTGCACACATTTCCTCTCTATGAACCATGTCGGATTATGGTGTATATCACAAACGTTTGTGTTATACCATCCGTGTGTTCCGTAACGACCTCGAGTGCGCAATTTCACCGTATTTTAATTGCTGCTATTTCAAATTGTACCGGATTTGGATTTGGATTTGAATTTGAATGTATGTTGTAGCTTTATTCATATCCATCCGGTTCAAACAACCAATGCCTTATTCGATTCATAGGTACATATGTTCAAGAATTACATAAGAACCAAATAAATAATGATGAACCACAGTTGTATACTTGTACTATTAAAGACGGTAAAGAAAGAGGCGAAATACATTCTGGTTGCTGAACAAGGTGAAGTGGAATGCCCATATTGTGCCCTCCTCCATGTAGAAGGCACGCACGACTCTAGTCCGACCCCTTGTGATGGCCGACCGCCCATCCTTCATGGTCTTCATGAAAACATCTAGATAATCATCGTCTTCTGGTAGAAATACTTTAACCTTTGCATGCCCACCAGTCTTGTAGTTTGAGAGGTAATCTTGAGTAAACTGCTTTGGCAACCACTGCAAAGGAAAAAGATTCAGACATTGTCATCTAACACAACTCATTATGGGCAGTAAAAAGAAGGTTGCAGAGTTCTTACTTACCATCATGCAGTTCGCTGTTGTCTTGGATAAAGTGTAAAGAAATAGTTTAATTGCCATCTTTTGACCCATTTTACTAACAATCTTTATCAGCTTCCACACTTGATGCTGGTTCATCGATATCTCATTGCCCCATATCCAGAAAGGGTCGAAGCGCGGATCTTTACCAATGACATATGTGCCTAAAAGCACCAAGTTAATATTAGAAGCTAAACAGCAATTGCACAATGATGTAGTACAACACTCTTTTATAATATCTTATAACATCCAATATACTCACATATTAGATGAATTAACATCTTATATTATGGGTCGGAAGGAGTTTATTGCATTCTTACAAATTATCGGCTGATTAACTGCTGCTGTATCCATGGGTTAGAGTTAGTTTGAGCTAGTTCGGGCTCAAATAGCCCTAAAGTATATCCAAACATGAGGGCTAGTTTGAGCTAGTTGCATCTAACCCACCCAAAAAAATATCCAACCCAAGAGGTGCTAATTGGAGCTAGTTCTCCTAGTGCATTTATTGTCAATCTAACCCTATCATCCAAACACCTCTTTGGATGGAGTTAGTTCAAGGTTAGTCATGAGCTAGAAACTAACTCTAACCTCTAGCTAAGTTGAGTATCCAAACAGGGTTGTGTTGTTGTTGTTGCTGCTCTTCTACATATATCTAGACGAACATTAAGCTAACACTCTTCCTTGTTGCTATGTAGCCTAGGATTGCATATTTAGACATTAAGTACAGTGCATGTTGCTATGTCTAGTTAATCTAACGATAAATGGTTACAGATATATTGAGTTAAAAGTTTGATTCATCGATTAGTCCCTTATCAGCCCCTGGCCTATATGGTACCATCTACCGATATCCTGAACAGTGAGTATATATAAGCCATGGGATGAAACTAACCTCAATGGAAAACAATAGTCGTTCCCAAAATTGTCCTGTGTAGGTACATCGAGAGGTATGTTAAGCACAACAGGCTAAACATCAACCAAAATTATCCATGGTAGACAAAATAATCTCCAAAAGATAGCTTCAGTGTGCAGGTTTAAGCACGCTAGTAAAGCAAAACAAGTGGAAAGGTGTGTTAACTGCAACAGGCCTAACATTTAACAACAAGCAAACATAGTCATTCAAACTGGTATTGTGCTGGTCTAAGTAGACTGGTTATTGTTAAATAAAAATGGAAAGGCGTGTTAACTACAAGATGCAGCAACCAAATCTAGTCATTCATAGTGGTATTGTTGAAACCGATACTGATGAAATTGAGCTGCACAGTTCATACTTGCACATATAGATCATCACGTTGTGAATAACTGGAATAAACAAGGCATACTACAAACAACCAAAGATAGCATTTGAAACTGGACATATGCTAACTACAAACAACTGAACAATCAAAAAACTTTAAAAGAGGCATATGCTAGCTATAACAGGCTTAGCAGCAAGCAAATATATGCATTCCTATTGGTATGTTTAAAACTGGATTGATGAAATGTACCTCCCAATAAATAATTGCACATATAGAGCATCACATTGTGAACAACTGAAATAAACAAGGCATACTGCAAACAACCAAATATAGCAATTAAAACTGGACATATTCTCACTACACTACAAAAGGGACTCAACAAAAGAAATCATGGGTTTCCCCCTGTGAAGAGGCACGGCAAAACAAATCATGGGTTTCCTCACTTGTCACGGATGGGCTTGTTCCCGTGGGTAGAGCACAGACCCTGCATGTGCTCCATGTTGTCGCAGATGGGCTCCTTCCCCTTGGAACATGACGGCTGTAGGGTGCCCTCCCTGATGTCGCAGACGGGCTCTTTCCCCTTGGAAGAGCAGATGGGCTCTTTCCCCTTGGAAGAGCCGGAGAGGGTGCCCTCCTCGTGGTCGCCGTCGATGAGGTCTGACTTGGAAGCTGTGGATCCCAAGCCAGCATTGCAGAATGTGTCCTTCAGAAATGACAAAGGGGGCTCGATGGCAATGTAGGATGGCAAATTGTTGACAGTGAGCCAGAGGAGATCAGGGGCGGGGCCATGGATGAGATCGACGGCGGCTGAACCCGAGGGGATCGGGGTGGGCCACTTAACCTGTGAAATAGCCCGCCTTAGGCCGTCGCTGTCGATGACCTCGACGTCGTAGCCGGTGTCCGAGACATACCCACATACTCTAGCCTGCTGTTTGAGTGCCTGCCGCCAGTAATGGTCATCAGCTTCCTAGGCGACGTCAAGCGAAGAGACCGCGATACACCTCTTTTGGGCCAGTCGCCCCTCGAGCTCCACAGGAAGCATAGCCGGGCTTAGGCTGCGACGCTCTAGAGTGGGGGATGGGGATGGGGATCTGTGGGAAAGGGGCTTTTGGCAGGTGTCATCAAAGAAACTCAGGGCGGCCTGGGTATGGAGATCGGTGGGTAAACTGCATGGGCAAACCGACAGATGTTGACAATGGAGGCCTTGCGGCGGCGGTGGGGACCTTGCTAGGGTTTCAAGCGAGGGAGGGTGTGTGTGTGCGCGCGCCCGAGGAGGTTTTGGTGTGTGTGTGTGTGTGTGTGTGTGTGCGTGGAGGGGGGCGCGGGCAGGGGTGTGTTTGAGGAAATGACGCGGCTACTGAAAATTTCACTACGCGGGAGTCAAACGCGGGAGTGAAATGCCGGGGCTATTGAAAATTTTGATGATGGTGCATCACACACGGTCCGGAGATAACAAATGTGTGTTATAAAACAGAAAAACCCTCGAGGCGGGCAGATATTTTTGAGGGATGCAGGCGGGATTGGGAACAAGAAACATCACACACGGTCGAAAGACAATAACTGTGTGTTATCAAACAGAAAAAAGCTGCAGGCGGGTAGATATTTTTGAGAGGGGAAGCCTCGTGCCCTCGTGGAGCCCAATGTACCGTGCGGATGTGTGCGTGACAGGGGGACCGGAGTTTCACACGGTTAGTTTGAGTGAACCGTGTTTGTTGCGTCATTCGACTTGTCTAATGTTCATAAATTTGGCGAAAAATGATGCGGGAGAGGGTCAGAACACGAACACGCTTGCATGTGGACCAAATTTATGTATGAAAAGGGTGGTTTGATGTTCAAATACCAAATGCAACTTCGATGTGGCACCTATCTCACAAAGCGCACTATATTGCTTGCCCTCCTCGTGTCGGCACGAAGGGAATCCTAAGCTATGAATGCATGCCCCCCACCGACGTTAACCTAGTAAAGTGCGAAGTAGCTAGCATCCCCCCTCGTGTCGGCACGAAGGGAATCCTAAGCTACGAATGCATGCCCCCCTCGTGTCGGCACGAATGGATTCCTAAGCTATGAATGCATGCCCCCCCCCCAACCGAGGTTCACGTAGCAAAGTGCGAAGTAGCTAGAAGCCCCCCTCGTGTCGGCACAAAGGGAGTCCTAAGCTATGAATGCATGCCCCCCAACCGAGGTTCACCTAGCAAAGTGCGAAGTAGCAGCCCCCCCACACTTTCAGTCGGCGGGCCAGCGAGGCATCTCATTAACATGGATCATAAAACGGACCAAGAATAATCCACCTTGGTCGTACAACCTCTCTCTTGTTGTTGGTCAAAGTGATGGTCGTCCATGCGACCCCGGAGATGGGCTAGCTCGCCAATAATCACGCAAGTAGCTAGTCCCCGAAGACAACCACTGCATGCATGTGGCCCAAACATATATATGTATGCAGGGGTGTGTTTTTAAATACACAATGGAACAACTTTGATGTGGCACCATGATTTCGAACTAAAAATCCCCACACCGAGTGAGGGTTATTAGGTTGACGATGCATATGTATGTTACACCACCCTTCAAGCCGACGACAGGGATTCATGCATGCATAGTATATGCGCTCAAACTTAATTATGTTTGAATCTCACCATGACCTATACTACGATAACACGAACCAAAGGAAGAATCCGGCATGGTAACCTATCTTGTTATCGGTCAAGGTGATCATGGATGTCCACGCGGGCCCACGGATATATAGGCTTGTCACTGATAACCACGCGAGGGAGTGTACCATTCGAAGACAACCAGTACATGCATATGTATGGAGGTGATGCGTGTGCATGCATGTTTGAATACCATTTCACAACATTGCTGTGGCACGTGCGTCGAAAATCTACAGTCCCCACACAGAGCGAGATCGGTTCATGATGTGTCGTTGTACTAGCCACTTCGACTCGATGGAAGGGATTCATGCGTACACATGCATGTGTGTGTGGTCAAACTGTATCATGTCCCAACCCTATATACCGTATTACAAGCAAAAAAAATAATCCCTCCCAAGTCAAATTAACCTCTCTCTTTGTCAGGGAAAAAGTAGTGATGGACCAAGCAGGCCCACAGATGGAAAGCATCGCTATCGCTGATAACTGCTTAAGTGGGTGCGACAGGACAACCACCATCACTTTGCATGTGGGCCAAACATATGTTGAATACCCAAAATGCACAACTTTGATGTGCCACATGCTTAAAAAACCGTAAACCCCCAACATAGAGCGAGGTTCATGAAGTGTACTACATATGATGGTCCCCTTCCCCCTCTTCAACGCATACTATATGCTCCTACCACAATACAACCCAAAAGGAATCCTCCTCGATGGTGAAATTAATTAACCTCTCCTGATGTAGGTCAAAGTGATGCATGCATCGACAATGGCCTCGTGGGCCCGTAGATGGTAGTGTCGCACGTGAGTGTCTTAGCTAGGATAACCACCGCCTGCATGCATGTGGGCCAAAGAGGTGTTGTGTGATGTTTGAATAGCCAATTTCACAACGTTGATGTGGCACGTGCCTCGAAACCGAAAAGTCCCAACACTGAGTGATGTGTACTTGTTCACGGACACGTACGTATAGTATATATGCTAGTCCACTCCCACCTCTTCGACGTGTACTATATACCACCATAACACAAACGAAAAAGATTCTACCTTGCTGGTCAAATTAACCTCACTGTCGGCTGTTCATCAAAGTGATGGATGATGACCTCGCGTGCTCATAGAAAGTGTCACACGCGAGTATCGAGTGTCGTGTAGGACAACCATCGACTGCATGTGGCCCAAACATGTATGTATGAAAGGGTTGTGTAATGTTTTAAATAACGAATTCACGACTGTGATGTGGCACCTGCCTAACAAAACGGCCAACCCACACGGTGGCTCACCACTCATAGTGTACTGCGAGCCACCCGCCACCCCCAGACGCACACACCCACACACACACCGCGAATCCACCGCAATTACAATGCATGTTAAATTATCCCGCGGTGAACATATGTTACCAAAGGAGGGACATTTTAATTTCGAAAAAAGACAGAGATCATTAAGACATTTTAGTACATTAATTGATCAATTTTCTATGGGTATAATGTGCAAAAATCAAATTTCAGCTACATGCACACGTGACAGTGCACCTAAATGGATTGCAAAAAACACATGTGTCTCACTGGGTGCATGTTTTACTCCCCGTGCAAGAAATTTCAAACACTGAGAATCTTGATTTTTAAATTCTAGTACATCCAAAACTTATTTGAAGTTCATGAAACTTATCGTGTTGTCATATGGACAACAATACAAAGTGGCATTGTACTTTATTTTTGTCAAATCTGAGACCAGTTTTGATGTAATCTTTATCTAATTACAAACGGGAGATTATTAATAATTGGGAACCAATATCCCAAACGGATTATTTATTCGAACCGTCAGCGTTAGACCAACAATGGATACGTGCCATGCTTCGGCTAAGCAATAAAGCAGCAGCATTAATCATCCAAATAGAAGAACAATATACGTGCCGCCACGTGACCCGTGTGCCGTGCGAGTAGGCATGAGTTGAGGGGACGCATGTGAGCAGTCCACCGCATAGGCAGACCGGAAGGCGTGCGTGCAGGTGTTTGAATTGATGGAGGTGTGCTCGCTGTGCAGTGTCATCAGGAGTCGTGCGAGTAGTAGTGTGAAACAACGGTAGGCATGCCAGCAATCCGGTGTGCAGGCTCACCGGGAGGAGAGCCAACGGTTTGACCGCCGCCCGCCTCTCTCCCACTACTCCATATTAATGGTGCGCCCGAGCGGCCGCCCCCATCCTCGCGGCACACACAATCCTCTCTCTTCGCTTGCATCCTCGACGCGCCGTTCTCATTCCTCAAAGCCGTCAGTGTATGAGGATGCCGCCGAAGAGCCCCATCGGAGGGAGTGCCGATGCCGGGGCTGCTGAAGCACCGGAGCATGGCATGGAGATGGAGACAGAGGTTGCCGTCACCGGAGTCGAGCTTCCACAGCCAGAGGCGGAGTTCCACGCCGACTCTGGTGACGACTCGGGCGACGACCCAGGCGATGACTCCAACGACCACTCTGGCGACGACTCCGACGATGACGACGGACAACTGGTTAGTCATATATACCCATTTATGTGTCAAATAGATCCTAGGGTTTCTCTGGTTACTCCTGCCCCCCTTTTTGGAATAGAAATCCTATGGTTATGTTCTCCCAATCCATGAAATCTGAGTAAGTTTCGTTAGATCCGTGTAGTGTATTGATTGTTTGAATGGTACAAGTGGTAAGTGATTAGTTGTTTCATCTGTGCAAATGATGTCTGCTAGTAATCCGACTAGGGTTAGTGTTCGTGCTAATAATTCCTAGCCAGGACTTTACAATTGATTTCAAATGACCTACATATGTTTGTGCCATTATTTTCTTCAAGATTGGTCTGTACATAGATGTCTATGCTTAAAAATCGAACCATAATCTCTAGATATGTTTAAATAAAGTCATAAATTCCTAATCCTACTTCACGGCATGTAAACATTGATTTGATGCCAAATTTGTTTTACTATTTGTATAGGTGCTATCTGACGATGTGGACATCAAGGATGAAGATGGCCAGAGGAGGTACAAGACGCAAATCCCGAGGGAGCTTTATGCGGGAAAGCATAACAGGCGTATTAGGACCTGGAACGACGGCTATTGATGCCCATTTTGCAACCACAAGCTTCATGACGCGTATCTAAGTATTCTGGCGCATGCAAGAGGATGGGCCGTTGGCTCCTTCAAGCAGAAGTATTCTCGCAGGGTGGCGCACGACGCCTACGCCGAGTACCTGGAGAAGCTTCAGGATCGTGCCGGCATGTGAGATGAGATGTGGGATCTAACTATGTACGCTTGAGTATGCTTAATGACGGTTGAACTATGTAATTATGGTTGAACTATGCTTGTGTACGTGTACGCTTATTATCTATGTATGAGTTTGTTTAATCTATGTTTACTTATATCTAATCATGGGATATGGATGCAATCAGTTCGGTTGATGGAATCTACCTCCGTCTTGGTTTATTGGCCCCCTTTGTAATTTGTGTTAAATTTTGACCAAAGGTTTAACTGACAAAATGTTAGTGAAGGCCAGCAAAAATTATATCGTTGGATGGGTATTTGAGCATAGTGTTCAATGATATAATTTTAGGTGACATGCATAAACATTTCTTAGTTAAATATTTGGTCAATTGGTAAAAATTACAAAGGGGACCAATAAACTAGGACGGAGGTAGTACGTCAATCACACACGGTTCCCAAAATTGGAACAGTGTGCAATGACTTTCATTTTGCCTGTTGCGTCAATCACACACGGTTGGCTCTAGCAAAGCGTCGCCTCCGAAATTCTTTGTGGGATAGAAAACCCTCACCACCCAATTCAAAAAAGAAAAAAGAAAACCCTCACCATCCCCACGTCACAAAAACCCTCACCCTGCCCGCCACCCTCTCCGGTCCCCATTCACACATGCACAAGCTCCTTCGCGCTATGCATGGCACCGCCTATCGCGGCGGTAACCACTTAGCTCGACGCCTGCCGCCGCCGCCAGGCTGCCGGCAAAGCCCACTGCATTTCGCCACTTCCGCTTGCTGCCGCCTATCGCCATCGAGTTTCTCGACGCTCCTCGCGGTCGACCCAGCTCTGCTCAGTTGGGGAATCTGCCGTACTGAGGGTTCTTTATCATGGACAACAAGGTAACTAATTTAATGAGATATTATCTCATCTCTTATCCCAGTTCATCTGCCTCCTTTAATCACCCGGCCAAAATCACCGTGAATTCATTTTTATTCGAGCTAATTTGAGGGTTTTCTTCCATTCATAGAGTGTACAGTGTGCGGACACATCATGACTTTGCGGCCTCCACCAGACATTCCATCTCACCGTACCAGATGACTTGAGGATGCGTGCGGTATGTTCAATCTCACCCTAAATCGGTTGGCATGGCCTACTTTCCTGAACATATTCTAAATATTGCTACATTTGGATAAAAGGTGCCACATGCACCATATACGTCAAAGGGGATTTTTCCCCTCTTCTTTCTATATTAGGCAAATTAATGATGTATTGTTCTTTCGATTACTCTCATATTTCCATGACATCATGTTTACCCTATCTGTTTAATTATAGATTTTTGTCCTTCGATTTCGACTGCTGTACAGTTCTTTCAATTTGGGCCCATATTTGCATGTTACCATATTTTCTTTAACAATCCTACCATTTTCTGCAGCGCGTCCCTTGCTATGCAACAGAATCTGTAGTGCACAATCTTTCCCTTTACATAAATCAAGACTGCAGGGATGTCATACTGAACACAAACCATGGATTTACAATCGTTGCTACTGTAAGACTTGATGAACGTGGTGACTCCTATTTTGGCACTGGCTTTTGGAAAGAAATTTCTAAGTTTTATGTACTGAAAGCTGGCACTATAATTGCACTGCACATAAAAGAGCCTGGTCATCAGATATATGCTAACTTCCCCGACGATATCATCCGTCCAGACTTTGTTCGATGTAAGTTTTGTTTTCAAGTATCTGCATGTTGACTAACCCAGCAATATCAAATTAATTGTGTAGTATTTAAGCAACCAATTGTTATTCCATTTTCTTACTATATTCCTACCTAATAACTTCTAGTTACCAATATAGTTTTCTATTTCCCTATTTTAACTAAATATTCCCTATACTCCCACTTCTATCAGAAAGCGCCGCTGATAACGAGACTCTAGAGGTGGAGAACGGGGCTGCCAACAAGCGGAGGCGGGGCGAGCAAGAACCGCAAGCGACTCCAGCAGACCTAGACTTCATCAGCAGCCTCCCCGATGATATGTTGACAGTCATCATCGCCCTCCTCCCAATCAAATATGGGGCGCAGACAACCGTCCTTTCCCGGCGGTGGTGCCCCCTATGGAACTCCACCCCTCTCGACCTCATCGACACCCACGAGCTCTGCCATGGCTATCGCAAAAGCTTGGATGCATTCTCCAAGATCCTCGGCAGTCACCTTGGCCCAACCAGAGGCCTTAGAATGGGCAAGTTCCGTTCCAACGGCAAGGAGCGAGCCAAGCTTGACGACTGTTTCCGATCCCCCGCCCTAGATCATCTCGAGGAGCTCACTTTTGAAGATGGGCATATGTGCTCGCTGCCAACGTCCACGCTCCACCTCGCGCCCAGGCTGCGTGTTGCCAAGTTCAGGAAATGTCATTCCCCCCTTAATGACGCGCCCGCTCTTATTCTACCATGACTGAAGTACCTCGAGCTAGTCGTCGTGTGCCTCCCAAATGGTGACATGGACCGCCTGCTCCATGGCTGTACTACACTCGAGTACCTTTGACTTCAGGAGATCAATGGGTTGAGTAGCTTCCACATCACCTCCATGACTCTCTGGACTATTTATGTGTGTTGCTGGTGCAGTAGGAAGACATCAAAAGATGTGTACCACAGCATGGTCACTGAGGACACACCTGCACTTGAGAGGTTACTTGTAGTTGATCAAGAAGGTCCAACAAGAATCAATGTCATTTCTGCGCTGAAATTGACAATGGTGGGCTACTCGTCTGACAAATACTCCGAACTTGTTATTGGATCCACACCCGTTCAGGTACAACAGCCGCCTTCTACCTCTCCTTCTACAAATTAAAATTATTTCTAATTTTGAAGATCTTTCTTCGTCTGTCATCCAAAAAATGATTCTGACAAGCTTGACCCCGAAACTGCGCACAATGAAGGTCTTGGCACTAGAATCTATCGGCCCCAACCTGGAGCAAGTTCTCAGTTTCCTGAGATGCTTTCCGTGCCTAGAGAAGCTATATATCGAGGTGATGTTCCTTTCCTGTTAAATGTTAACCATAAGGGAGTTCAATTTGTGACACCTTTTTCCAAGTTTACAATGACAATGTACTACGATTTCTGAAGGATTCTTTTGGAGGATTTCAGTACATACATGTCCCCCCCATATTGGTTGCTTGATCCATATGGTTACAATCCATAAGCATTTCTCCTTTGGATTCATCTGTACTAGTTTTCTTAGGGAACTTTTCATCCACTCCAACCTCTTGTGAAGAAGGCTACATTTTCTAGAATGTAATCAAATGCCCATGTTAATCATGTCAGATCGAAGATGGCATGTTAGTGCATTTTACAAATCCTGCAAACCAAATAGGCCTGTAGTAGTGTTCAAAACTGCATGTAGGCACTAACACGTTTTTCTTTTGCAGATAAGATTAGGCCCAGTGGTGGATAATGTGATACAATATAACAATCACGTCGAATGCCTAGATCTGCATCTCTCAGAAATTACTTTGAACTCCTACCGAGGGACCTTACCGGAGATTATATTCGCCAGGTTCTTTGTTTCAGAGCAAGGGTGCTGAAGGTAATGAGGTTTGCCCTACATTTATTTCGCAAAAATGAATGGTTTGTTGATCAGCGCCAGCGCCTGCGGCAGAATGGAATAGGCTCCAAAAATGCTGAATTTCATTTTGGAACTTCAGATGACAGAGTAATCGGAAGTCATCGTGTCAACCCCATACATGACTTCTCAGTGGCTGACCCCTTTGCAAAAATTATGAGGTTTCGAAACCAGACTTAGAAGTGGTAATATTAGTTTGAACCTCTCTGATATCCATGTTCAGCGGATCAGCGCGAGCGTTTGCAGCTGATGAGCTGAATTTCATTTCTAATATCAGTTTGAACCTTGTAATCTTCGAATTTGAGCCATATAACTCTGGAATTTGAACCTTGTAATATTTCGAGCTTTTGTGGTACAATCGTTGAAATGGCATCGTATGAGACTCGTATATTGGTAGCACTATTTTGACCTTAATATGCAATGGTCTTAGATTTTATTAACCATTCTCGAATCTGTTTACCTTGTCGGTCTCACAGCACATGATCTGTATAGCTAACTCGACTGCGTTCTCCGACATTATTGCACACAGTTGGTTTCTTCAACCATGTGCCCTCCAGAGCGCCGAATTAATTATCGCACTCGAGTGTCCATCATCACCCTTCTGTGTAACTTTGACCTCATCACCCATGGGCTAAATTTTGACCGAAGTCATTCCACACACTTCATTTTTACAAAGATTTTTGCCAATAAACACCCACGATTTGTCCCTCTTCTAGCCGAGGCGTGGCCAAACTAGCCGGGCGGGAAGCTAGCGTGGTAAACTGTGCGGTAGCGCAGGAATGGGCTCACCGACGATACATTTGGCGCCTCTTCGAGCCCACGCATGGTGAAACGAAACGCGTGCAGTGCGGTGTTGTCAAGCGTGCACTGGAATCCTCCGCTATGAACACCGTGACAAGAAGTGACAATTACAGGCCGGCTGGCCCCCATTTATTACAACGGCCATTTAACCCTTGTGTCTCTTCAACCTTTCGATCGCGCCCCACCATTGCAAGAAGCACACCCACCACAAGAAATTCTTAGAGGGTATCCTGTGCAGCTCCAATGGCGCTTCGAGCGGCTGCTGACGATGAGAAGCAGTTCACCATGCATGCCGTGGTGGACACCGACAGAAGGTCCATGGACCTCTTGGTGCTATACATCAATGACCCGGTCTGGGTGGAGCACTCCATCCACATCATGGAGTAGTTGCTTGCCGAGGAGAAGTACAAGGTGGTCGGGTTCGACCTCGAGTACACCCGCGCTCGTGCCGGGTCTCGTCCCAAGGTCGTCGTCGCCCAGATGTGCGTGCGCCACCACGTTCTCGTCTACCACTACTGCCTGGCCACAAGGCCTTGCGAGCATTTTGCCAGGTTTGTCAACAGCCCCCACTACATGTTCGCTATGATGGACATCACCAACGATGTAAATGCGCTCGAGAATTCGGGCATCGCCTGCTAGAATCTTGTCAACATCCATGGCCAATACAAGATCTGGGGGAGCAAAAGGAGCATGAGAAGGCCACACTGGTTCACCTCCCCGAGGCCATCACCAACCCCTACTACAGCGATATACAGGATTCTTGCAACAAGGACAAGCGTGTCTAGCACTCGGCCTGGATGGAGACACTCGACAAAGATCACGTCATGTATGCGGCCAAGGAGGCGTACACGAGCTACGACATGTATAGGTGGATCATTGACATGAGGAAGTGCCTCCTTCCCCAAAATGACCAGGGATCGAGCCGGAAGCAGAGCAATGGCAAGCGTCGTCGCAACAATAAGTAGATGATTAGATCCTCGTTTCTCCTAGTTTAGTATGCATGTAATTGCTTACTTTGGTGTGTGGAAATGTTATGTGTGTCGTCACTTGTGTAATTGTATGCTTAATTTGGTTATGCAATGCTGTCTTTTTAAGTATTATATGTTGATGCTCTGTAGACAGAGCGTAGATGTTGTGTAGACAAAGAAAATCACATCGCACATGGACTAAACAATGGAACCCGTCGGTGATGTTTTCATTAATCACTCACAATTGTATACCAGCAATCGTTTGCTCACAACACACACGGCTTGTTAGCATGAATCGTCTGTGTTGTTATAGGTCTTCCCACACGTTTCCAATTACAGACTTGTTTTCCGCGTATCACACACATCTTGTTATATTGAACCATTTCTGTTCTCTTTGCTCAAAGCAAACAGTTCATCCGAGTGAACCGCATGCCGTATATCGCACACACCTTGATCTGGCTGACCGTTTCTTTTGTGTTGCCTAATCACAAACAGTTCATCCGAGTGAACCGTATGCTGTATATCGCACACACCTTCATCTGGCTACCAGTTTCTTTTGTTCCTCCTCATCGCAAACAGTTAATTGAACTGAACCGTGTGCCCTGCATCGCACACGCAACTAAAATCTGAACCGTGTTTGATGCATCCGCCATCGCAAACGTTTTGCAACTTTTTTGACGGTTTTTTTACACCACCGTTTCCGATTATTGCATCACACACAGTTCCGTCGAAGGGTGTCTGATCGTTGTGTCACGTTAGCAGCAACCTGCAGTAGTGGTTGATTCATTCTCATTGCAACAAATCCCGGGCACTCGATATGTCCTAGTTTCTACCACAAGTCATGCCGAAATTCACGGAAAATTTTGGCATGACCTTTGCTAAAAAGTGGACAAATCGAGCGCCTAAAATTTGCCGGAATGGAAATTAATCAACATTCCGGCAAAACATAGGCCACTTGGAATCATTCCTTGCAAACAACAAAAGGCAACTTGGGCACAATCGAACCACTTCAATGTTGCATATAACAGGACCACTTAAGAACTTGTACATGACCAACTACAATAGTAGATATACATGAGCAAACACTATTGAGGAATTTGCATATAACATGACCACTTCAAATTTGCATCTCCTAGTATTTGACACTTCAAGAAAATCTACACAAATCTCATGCTCTCTCAAACTCAATTCAAAAACAAAATATAGATGGATGGACCCTGGAACCCTTGAACCTTTACATATTTCTGTCCAAAATTACTTTCCTAATAAAAATTATGAACCCTAGAACTCAATTTTGTCCTAAATTTCAAATTAAGAACCCTAGAACTCAATTCAAATTATGTCCTAAATTTTTGTCCTAATAAAAATTCAGTAAAAATTAAGAACTGACTGGACTTGCAGCACTAATAGAAATTTAAATTTTTATATTGAATTTTTTCTCTAAACTAAACCCTACTACCCTAATTAACATCTAGTTAAACCCTATTGACCTAACATTTCTAGCTAAACCCTACTGCCCTGGTAGTTACTTAAGCATCTAGAAGTACTAGCTAATTTGATGAACCCTAACTAATTAGATGAACCCTAGCTACTCAATCATCTAGAACTACTTAAGCACCCTAGCTAGGCAGAGGTAGGGGAGGAGGAGGAGGAGGAGGTGTAGGCGTGCTCACCTCGGGCACCGGCGGAGGTAGGGAGCAGGAGGAGGCAGAGCGGCCGAGGGAGGGGGCAGGCGGTGTCGAGGTCGGGGTCAGGGCACCAGACGGCGACGGAGGGCACCGTACCAGACGACGTGCAGAGGGCGACGGGAGGGTGCGCGAAGGGCGATGGCGGCGAGAGAAGAAAGGAGTGGGGCTTTGGGGGAGAAGTGGCCGGGCGAAAGCCCGTGTGGGGGGTATGGCAAACGTAGCGGTAGTGCTGGTGGGGAAAAAGTGTTATAGCTAAGTTAGTTATAGCGCTGGTTGATAAAACGCGCTGCTGCTACAGGAAGTAGCTATAACGCCGGTACATAAAACGCGCCACTACTACATGAAGTAGCTATTTTTTCCTTTTTCTTTACTTTTTTCCTTTTCCTTTCCCTTTTATTTCCCTTTTGTTTTTTCTTCTCCTTCTCCTTTCTCCTTTATTTAGATTAGCTATATCAATTTTTGAAAACAAGCGCTACTGCTATGCCTTTTTCCTTTATTTTTCTTTTTCTTTACATTTTCTTTTTTCCTTTCTCCTTTTTCTATTTCTTTAATTTCCTTTTTCATTTACTTTTCTATTTCTTTTTCATTTTATTTCCTTTTTCTTAGCAGTGCCGCACTCCACTGAAAATGCGCTACTACAACGAACTTAGCGGTAGCGCATTTTCCCCAAGCTCGCTACTACTATTCCTAGCCTGCCGGCAACAGTGTGGGAATTATAGTAGCAGCGCTTTTTCCTGTAGACGCGCTACTACTACCATCATAGCTGTAGCGCCCTTTATGTCCCCGCGCTACAGGTAAGTAGCAGTAGTGCTTTGTTTTAAACAGCGCTACTGATAATCCTCTGTGTATATGGTTTTCCCTAGTAGTGAAATGGCGGATGGATCCGGAGCTAGGCCGGCCGTAGCTGCCTCGCCGGAGGCCGTGCGGTCCGTCTGGCGTCCGAACGCGCTGGCCGACGCGCAACCCCTTCGGTGGCGCATCGATGTTGGGGACGCACCATCGTCCCACGAGGACATGGCACGGCGTGCACGTCGTGCAAGGCACCGGGCGCGTGAGGCGGCGGCATCCCTCGTGGCGGCAGACATCAGTGAGGCAGAGTCGCATTCTCCGACGCCCCGTATGGCGCATTGATATGTCTCCAACGTATCTATAATTTTTGATTGTTCCATGCTATTATATTATCTATTTTGGATGTTTTTATGCATTAATATGCTATTTTATATTATTTTTGGCACTAACTTATTAACCGAGAGCCCTGTGCCAGTTTCTGTTTTTCCATTTTTTGAGTTTTACAGAAAAGGAATATGAAACGGAGTCCAAATGGAATAAAACTTTCGCGATGATTTTTCTTGGAGCAGAAGATCCCCGAGGAGGCCACAAGCCTCAGGGGCACGCCCTAGGGGGGCGCCCTGAGGGCTTGTGGGCCCCTCGGAGGTCCCCTAACCCTAATTCCAGCTCTATAATTCCCAAATGTTCCCAAACTAATAGAAGCGTCCACCAAAATACTTTTCCACTGCCGTTACCTTCTGTTCCCGTGAGATCCCATCTTGGGTCCTTTTCTGGCATCCTGTCGGAGGGGATTCGATCACGGAGGGCATCTACATCAACTCTATTGCCCTTCCAATGAAGCGTGAGTAGTTTATCACAGACCTACGGGTCCATAGCTAGTAGCTAGATGGCTTCTTCTGTCTCTTTGATCCTCAGTACACTATTCTCCTCGATGTTCTTGGAGATCTATCCGATTTAATATTCTGTTGCGGTGTGTTTGTTGAGATCTGATGAATTGTGGATTTATGATAAGTTTATCTATGAATATTATTTGAATCTTCTCTGAATTCTTATATGCATGATTTGATATCTTTGTTGACATGAGGAAGTGCCTCCTTCCCCAAAACGGCGAGGGATCCAGCCGGAAGCAGAGCAATGGCAAGCGTCGTCGCAACAATAAGTAGATGATTAGATCCTCGTTCTCCTAGTTTAGTATGCATGTAATTGCTTACTTTGGTGTGTGGAAATGTTATGTGTGTCGCCACTTGTGTAATTGTATGCTTAATTTGGTTATGCAATGCTGTCTTTTTAAGTATATATGTTGATGCTCTGTAGACAGAGCGTAGATGTTGTGCAGACAAAGAAAATCACATCGCACATGGACTAAACAATGGAACCCATCGGTGATGTTTTCATTAATCACTCACAATTGTATACCAGCAATCGTTTGCTCACAACACACACGGCTTGTTAGCATGAATCGTCTGTGTTGTTATAGTTCTTCCCACACGTTTCCAATTACAGACTTGTTTTCCGCGTATCACACACATCTTGTTATATTGAACCATTTCTGTTCTCTTTGCTCAAAGCAAACAGTTCATCCGAGTGAACCGCATGCCGTATATCGCACACACCTTGATCTGGCTGACCGTTTCTT
This sequence comes from Triticum aestivum, assembly GCF_018294505.1. Taxonomy (NCBI): domain Eukaryota; kingdom Viridiplantae; phylum Streptophyta; class Magnoliopsida; order Poales; family Poaceae; genus Triticum; species Triticum aestivum. The sequence goes on along the minus strand of NC_057814.1, from coordinate 100,995,079 downwards.
TTGTGTTGCCTAATCACAAACAGTTCATCTGAGTGAACTGTATGCTGTATATCGCACACACCTTCATCTGGCTGTCCGTTTCTTTTGTTCCTCCTCATCGCAAATAGTTAATTGAACTGAACCGTGTGCCCTGCATCGCACACGCATCTAAAATCTGAATCGTGTTTGATGCATCCGCCATCGCAAACGTTTTGCAAGTTTTTTGACGGTTTTTTTTTGCACCACCGTTTACGATTATTGCATCACACACAGTTTCGTCGAAGGGTCTCTGATCGTAGTGTCGCGTTAGCAGCAACCTGCAGTAGTGGTTGATTCATACTCGTTGCAGCAAATCCCGGGCACTCGCTATGTCCTAGTTTCTACCACAAGTCATGCCGAAATTCAAAGAAAATTTTGGCATGACCTTTGCTAAAAAGTGGACAAATCGAGCGCCTAAAATTTGCCGGAATGGAAATTAATCAACATTCCGGCAAAACATAGGCCACCCAGAATCATTCCCTGCAAACAACAAAAGGCAACTTGGGCACAATTGAACCACTTCAATGTTGCATATAACAGGACCACTTAAGAACTTGTACATGAGCAACTACCATAGTAGATATACATGAGCAAACACTATTGAGGAATTTGCATATAACATGACCACTTCAAATTTGCATCTCCTAGTATTAGACACTTCAAGAAAATCTACACAAATCTCATGCTCTCTCAAACTCAATTCAAAAACAAAATATAGATGGATGAACCCTAGAACCCTAGAACCTTTACATATTTCTGTCCAAAATTACTTTCCTAATAAAAATTATGAACCCTAGAACTCCAACGAGCATGGCACAATGGAACAAAATGAAGAGCATCTCGAGGCGAACATTTCGATATATCATGCACGCAAAACAGAGCTGTATGCAATGAGATATGATGCGATGAACATGAGCACATAATGTGAAAATACTTCGGGACTTAGAGGAAAAATCGGGTCAACCTGCAGATCTAGGGTTCCTCACGCGGATCGAGGTTCGCCGGAGGAGAGGGAGACGGCGACCAGAGTACTTGCCGGAGAAAAGCTCGGAGAGGTCGGGGAAGACGCCGGCGACCGAAGCGGGTGCAGCGGCGAGCTCCAGGCGCGGGCGCGGGCGGCGGCGTTCGCGGGCACGGGCG